>NC_065546.1:22612589-22803862 GCF_022605725.1 Anthonomus grandis grandis
CAGTTACGCGCCGAATTGGGGATATCGCAGCAAACATAAAACAAGAACTGCTTTTACGGCTTCAAAATAACAAATTCGTCTTGCAAATGGATGAGTCGACTGATGCTGCTGGACTGCCCATCTTGCTAGTAATTGTGCGATATCCATATAAACATTCACTCGAAGAAGACTTGCTTATGTGCTCATCGCTGCCTACTAATACAACCGGAGAAGAAATTTTTAACACGATTAACATTTTTGAAGAAAACCAACTAGATTGGAATGATTGCATTGATATTTGTACCGACGGAACCAAGGCAATGACAGGTAGAACAGCAGGAGCAATATCACGAATAAAAATGAAAGCGCCAAATTGTAGTTCCAGCTACTACATAGACAATCACTCGCGATTAAGAAAATGCCACCAAATCTAAAATTGGTGCTTGATGAGTCAGTAAAAATGATTAATTTTGTCAAGTCACGTCCACTACAATCCCGATTGTTCTCAATATTATGTGAAAATTATGGTAGCGATCATAAAACACTATTGCTCCATACTAAAGTGAGATGTTTGTCTCGGGGTAAGACTTTAACAAGGCTTTTTGAACTAAGAACAGAATTAGAAGCTTTTCTTACAGATGTTCCTTTTAATTTAAAAGACCGTTTGTCCGATAAAAGCTGGTTATTTAGACTAGCATTTTTAGCAGACATGTTTGGAAAACTTAACGAATTAAACCTGTCAATACAAGAAAAACAGACGACAGTTTTCAATGCTAACAATGAAATAACTGCCTTTAAAAGAAAATTAGATTTTTGCATTACTTATTATGTTTTGGTAAGAGAGAAATCGAAAGCTTTTCATTGCTAACTGATTTTCTTAGTCACCGTAGTATTAGTGATACAGAAATATTTCAAAATGAAATATTTGTTAAATTGGTGCAATATCTCAATGATCTGCAAGGGACTGTTGAAACTTACTTTCCTGAAGAACAGAATACAAAACTGAAAATAAACTCATGGATTCAAAACCCTTTTTCATCTAAATCGCAGAAGCCTGAAAATATGTCAAATCAGATCTATGAATCATATCTAGAAATAACATCGGAACAATTTTACTAAATGATTTTTGGTGCAGGGTTCGTGATGATTATCCACAACTTGCCACAGAAGTTTTGAATGTTCTTCTGCCGTTCCCAACAACGTATTTGTGTGAAACGGTATTTTCAGCATATACAGCTACAAAAACAAAATACCGCAATAGACTGGATGCCGAACCAGACATGAGAGTTCAACTTTCTTCTATCAATCCTGACATTACCCAGTTGATGAGGAACAAAAAACAATTACATGCCTTGCATTAAATGAACTTAGTATTATTATTTGCTTACTAACTCACTACTTTATCTATCTTTTTTTGTATGATTATTAATAAACAATTCACATATAACTGCTTTTGCTTTTAGTTTAGAGTTTAGGGTTGCGTTAAAAATTTAGTTTTTTAAAAGGGTTCCGCCACGAAAAAGTTTGAGTAACACTGTTCTAAGCGATATTTAATCATTCCATTAAATAAATAAATGTTTTAAATGTTTTTTTAAATCTATACATTTGATTCGTACAATTTGACTACAGACGCCCACGTACTATTTTGCTAGACGTCTGACCTCAGTCCCAGCCACTCAAGCGTAAGAAGTTGCACAGGTCCGGCATTAACATGTATTTGTATTTAAAATCTCATTATTCAGGAATACTCGGTTTAGTTTTATAAAGTTAGAAATTCAGGATAGTTGATAGTAAGATAATATTTAATTTGAAGATAAAAGTTAAGTACGTAAAATCAGTTTAACCAAAAATTTTAATTTATTAAGTTTAGTTTTTATCGCCATCAGTGGGGTGTGTTGTTCGTGTATCTTATAATAAGTGATAAGAGAATAGGTGGTACAAATTACTTAGGCCCATTTATTCTGTGAATTAAGGCATTAAAGATTTACTTTTTGACACAAAAGGGTAAAATGTTTTGATTTGTCTTAAAATTTAATATATTTTCTTTTTTTTGGGTATTAAGATTTATTTTAATTTGGTGGTTATTAGTAACGGATAATTTGGCTGCCACATTCAATGTCCCTTTATTATTATTTTTTTTAATTTATACATATTATGACATATTATTATAATAACTTACTCATGAAAACCCCATCTCTATATTTAGTACCAACATCTTTTGATAAAAAGTAATTATGTAGTCAGAAATGTGGAAGTATAATTTTTAAAATAAACTTTTACATTAAAAACCATCTAGCTGTCTATATCTTATGCATGTAAAAGACACAACTTTTACTTATAAAAAAAAATTAATTTGCATCCTGAATATAATATTTATTAATTTGTTTGTCTCATATTTAGTTATTGTGCATAATAGGAGAGAGATTAAAGAAAATTAACAAAAAAATGCTTATACTAAAAACTAAAAATCTTATACAAAACACTACAATTTAAGTATACTAGATCCTAAAATTAGTGACGATACTAAATACTTTTATAAATTTACTGGTTTTATAGTGTCTCTGTAAGATAAATCACGGACAAAAACTGTAATAATCAAAATTTTAAATTTGTTTTCTTAATAAAAACAGTGTTTTTCTTACCATAGCACAAAAGGGTTTTTTTTTTCAAAGAATGGAGGCAGAAGCAAATTTTAAACTTGTTTAATTAATAAAAATAGGGTTTTCTTACCATATGAAACAATAACTAGTTTAGCCACAGATCTTCAATTTCTAAATATTCTATACGCCACCTGACAATTCGAGTACTTTTCATTACAGCAGCTCTTTTGTTAACCATCTTAAACTTAAATCCAAGTTTTATCAGGTATCTTTGCAAGGTGGAGACTGAGAAATGTTTGTCCCTTGCCGATAAGGTGTCCTTAACCATCTCTATGGTCGGACCTCATTGTTTTTGTATTTAGAATAGACAACTTTACTTAGCAATTTGGCAATATCCATGTCAAGTCTCTTTAATTGTCATGCATTTTTCCTTTTTGTCTATCTTTAATCCTTTTTTTTACAAAATAGCATATTGTACTATAGAGAACCCCTGTTAAAAACGCTGGTTTTTGCAAACCACTACAATCATTTGTGAACTGAGAATCATTTCTTATATTATTATAGACATTTAAACAAATTTGTTTGGCGTCTGTACTTAAACAATTACGTTTTAAAACTGTTTGATTTTCCCTGTAGCTTCAACTTTCCTTGCTTCTTTCTCAACACTAGAAAATGGACTATCAGAACTATGTGAGTCTAAATCACTGTCCACTTGTGCACCTCACGGTCTCCATAAGCCCGCACAAATACTTTCCTCTTCATTTGCCAAATTTTCCTGCCTATTTTCCCAGGGTCGAAACATTTTAAGGTCTTTAGGTATTATACTAAAACAAATCCACAAACACAAATAAAAAAACACACTTCATCACAGTAAAAACTGCAAAAAACTTAGACGACTACAGGCCAAATTATAAATTCTTCATTTTTATAAACGCGTAAAAAGCAAAACCGGCAAAACCCATCAAATAATAATAACCTCACATGACCCCCCCTCCCAACTATTAAAGGTGATAGGCCCATCCAACAGAACTATTTTAAAGGCGATAGAACCATTCTTAAAGATCTCTTTAAAATCACGATAAAAGTAATACAAAAACAGTCCAAAAATTTATCTGGGTACGGCCCCGTAATCCTCAAAATCAGTGGGATAGAGAGAGATACATAATTACTTTCACAGCCTAAAGTACGAATCGCCAGAACGCAGATGTTTTATCTTTGTTTAATAGACTGGCTAAAAAGAGGTGAGAAGTCTGTGAGTCATTTCAGTGTATGGGAGTGTTTAAAATGTTTTGTAAGAATTTTTTGATATTATTTTCTTGTGTTATTATTTTATTTCTAAAAATTGACATTTTCGAAAGGAAAATAAAAAATAGTATAAAACATGAGGTTTTACGTATATTTAAAACTATTTTATAAATAAATTATATAAAGTTTTGGCATTTAAACATGTATATCATGCGATAATAAATACGACGTAGACGCACGGACTATTTAGTGCGGCCTCTGAGACACATCAAAGATTCTAATAGATCTCTGAACTGGACTTTAACAGCAGCAGCTTGTGCAGCGGTACACACTCCGAAGGTACAGGGCCGCATTTAAATAATTTTATGAATTTAATTGACATATTTAAAAAAATATATTATTTTTGTTTTCATTTTAAATATATTATTTACTGTACGGAACAATTACAAAAGCCATTTAAATATTTTTTTCGCGTATTACGAGTAACGACGTTTTATATTTCTGGAAATAGATTCGTAATTATTTTCATATAAACCAACTATACGACGGTTCAGAAATTCATAGAGCCATAAAACCTCATTAAGTATTCAAAAAGACTAGAGGGTGACCAACCAATAATTTATGCCACTTCCATTCATTTCATTGTAAAGTTTTTTCCTTATCAAGTTCAGATAGTATCAGCCAGTATTGATCAATTTATGTTCTCTGCCTATTATTATCCACTGATAACCACTAAAATTGACACGCAAAAGGATAATTGTAGAAATTATATACATATAATAAAATTAAATTTAACGAAAGTGTATTAAAAAAAAAGAAGATAATAATGTGATAAGTACATAATATCCATAGACACAATAGTCAGATCGATTAATTCCCAGGCAATATATTAAAATTTAAAACACTCGAAAGAAACTATTAAAAATCAACCCGATCTGAATACCAGAAGTGGAGTTATTACTTAAGTTACCTAAAATTGTTTTTGCCTCGACATAAGATGTAAATCCTACACAAAAACTATGTATATTAAATATATATGAATTTTTGTGTTTTTTTTTTTAACTTATAAGAAAAAAATCAAGACAATGTGAACACTAGAAGTTATGAATACTCATGCTATAGAGATGTGATAATGGAGTTCCTCATTTTATGACTCTACATATTTCTGAAATACATTTCTGAAATACACGAAAGACTTTTAAATCTTTAAAGGGTAGAGTATCTTTGTTTAAATTTTGTTTACCTTTTCATATTTACCAAGAAGCTAATATACTAGCTGAGGCCGATGGTTAGAACATTGAAAGGCTAGAATTAGCATTGCCGCGGAACAATGGACAGTTTTTGTATGCTTGCAACATCTCTGATACAATGATGCCAAATTGCCTTTTTCTCATGGTGAGGCACAAATGGCACAAGTTTTTACTATCGGAACAGTTCACAAAAACACTGAAATGACTCAACCTGTTGCCATTTCAAATTTTTTAGAAGCGGTTTTATGAATAAGAATGTTAATAATTTTTTTTTGCTTTGAAGATGTTATTTTTGCGCTTAGAATAACATATATCTTAATCCAAAATCTAACATCAGTAAGTTAAAATAGCTAGCTGACTAGCTAGACGCTAGCTGACTTGTCAGAAGAATTTCTATCAGTTTGTATATTTGTGTTTTGTGGGTTACAGCCACGAACTTATAAATATACCTGGACTGCTAATGCATATGGCCACGATACCCAAAAATGACCACTGCATGGTGGCCGCCATTTTTATAGTAGTTGTGTCCTTTTGATGTTGGTCACTCTGAAAATTTTTAGTGTCGCCGACAAAAAATATATAACGGTAATGAAGTTGACGATGCTGACGTGTGAGTATAGCGGATTGCCTGGTTTTTGGCGATTTGTAAACGACGCTTGGGTTGGGTATATCGTCTGGAACAGGCGATGTATCTTTCACCTTATTTAATACGTGAATAACTTAATCACCATCTTTATTTAAAGGTATTTGGTTTCGTTTCTCAAAACCGAATTATTGTGAATTGTCCGTCTGTGTTGTTTATAATAGAATAATATATTGAGTTGTTGACAGAATAATATATTTTTACTATATTAACCCTTTATAATTACAAACCCTCATAATATCATCTATATTTTGATTTTTATGGATGGTGGTACCTATTAATGTGGAAACACTCTACATGGAAGGAAAGTAAAACTCGTAGTAGTAAAAATAGAAAGAAAATAAGTGTTTTTAAGTAAATTTGTTAAGTAGTAAATACGGGCAAAAATTTTAAAGTGCATGCATCTATTCCAAGTTGATTGAAACTTTGTCTCATTTTAGGTGAGGATTACTTTCTTTCATAAATTTTAAAGAAATTCTTAAAAAAGTACTAGAAAAATCACAGATCTAACGCAACACGCAACTATCTTAAGTTCTTACCCACAGAACACAAATATAATATGTGCTTACCTATATGTAACTTTCTATTTTGTATTTTTGTAAACATAACCTCACAAAAACTTTAATTGTTTTGTTTCCCTACAGTTGGCACACCTAAAATTTGTCAGAGTGACCAACATCGAAAGGACACAATCATGCAAAATGGCGGCCCCTAGTAGTGGTCATTTACTTTTCATTGAATTGGCAGTCCAGGTATATTTATAAGTTCGTGGTTACAGCAGTTTCCGTTGCCAGGCGACAGGACGCTAGCAGATTTGTCAGAAGAATTTCTGACAATTTGTACGCAACCACCACTTCTCTATAGTCTCCTCTCAACTCTCTGTTTTTCATCATCCGATACGCAAAAAGTGTGTTGTCTACTCCGGGTTTTTTGTTATATTTGAAGTGTACAGGGCAAACCAGATATATCATTTCGTTTCAAAATTGAGTAAATTGAATTTTTATGTTCAAAACCAATTATTTTTATTTTAAATCTGCATCACTCAATGTTTTAATGGAAACAGACAAAAGCCAGCCGTTTTTATTTTTAAAAGACAAAAAAATATAAATATTATATGCATTTTTTAAAAATTATTTATTTGTTAACATATATTATTATAATTTAATTGAAACTTACTAGACTGTTAGAGGTGAGACAGGTTTTGGAGAAATCTCACAGCTTTTGGACTGCAAAACCGCATGACTTATTAGGTCGTTAAATTAAGCGCCTTTGGAATTGGCAAAGGACCTGTAGCAACAATTAAAAAAAATTAATTCCATTTAAAGGTAAAATTTTTCTATAACTTACTATAGTATACCGGAAAAAAAAATACATATATAAAAATTGTCCACATCTTAAAGCTGTGTTTCATTCAAAGCGTTTTCGTGTTAATCTAAATAGTACTATTCCATTGTATGTTGAACGGTAGTAAATAAGGCGGCTATGATCAAATGATGCCACTATTTCCTTTGAAATCTGAGTTTTAAATGGACATTTTTGTAAAAATATAATGTTTAAAAATCATTTCCAATAGAATACCATGTTTTGTGACACGCTCACTATAATAAACAGCGACGGTTTGGAGCGGGAATGCCTAATGACTTCTTCAAACTCTTCTGGGAACTCAAAGGGACTCCTCAAGTCCCACAATTCTGCATTTTGGTCACATTCTAAATAGGAGTGTCCTCTTACAGGGAATGTAATTTTTATTTCACTTAGATTATGAATTTTGTTGTTGACTACAAAATGAATAAATTGAAAAACAATAAAGTTCTTAAGGTGAAATGAAAATCCATCATCAGGGGGTACTAAAAGGAAATAGTTAATAGGAAAATTAATATAAGTACACTTACAAAGGCTTAAAATTGGTAACAGGCACACGCCCCAGGGTTTCATTACATATCAAAAACCCTCTATTTATTACTATTGTTTTCAATTTTAATTTGTAATTTTTATTTATTTAACATTCTGTTGTTGACAAGCACTAGAGGTGATATTTATAGGAGAAGTTCTAAAAGTGCCTGGTACCTGATGGTGTGTTACTACAATATTTTTTTTTGGTAAAAGCAAAAGGAAAGCAGAAGGTTCATAGAGAACATATTAGATGGCGCGGTTAACATAATGATTCGTACGCTGTGGAGGAGGAAAGCAACGGATAAGTACTATATAAAAGAAATTGTTAAGGGTAAGAACGATGTATTAAGAGACTATGAAGAGTTAAGACACATTGAGTTGAAAAAGTGAGTACAAGAATGATGTACTTGATCATTAACACAGTAATGGTGGTTGTTTTGTGTAGCTTTATTTATTTCAAGTATTTCCAACAGATCAAGTTTGTTGCTTTTCCGGCAGAAATGTAAAAGCTTTAAGTCAGTAGCTGGATTAAATCTGTGGTTGTTAGTATAAACATGTCTTGCAAAGTTAGATTTGATGCTTGTAGGGCAAATATTTCGGTTCTTGCTCTTCTCATTCTCCCTACAATGGATAAGTGTAGAAAACCTTCTTCCGGTCTGTCCAATGTAAAATGCATTGCAATTCTCACTCGAGCACCCCATCTGATATTTAAAACGACCTCTCGACTCCTGATTTTTGTTCTGGCGGGATTTTGTCCTACAGTTGATAAGTTGATAAGTTTTATTGAATAATTTTAAGGGAAAATGGTTGTTAGAAGCTATTTGTTTTATAATATTTAACTCTGTGTTGAAGTCAGCTTTATCTAGGGGAATCGAGAAAAGTCTAGAAAAGTAGGAATGGAGAGCTACGAATTTCTGGCTATTAGGGTGATTTGTGTTATAAGGGATGGGGTACTGTCAGTGGATGTAGGATGTAGGCTTGCAGAATATTGAAGATTTGATGTTTATACGTGTTAAAGATCTAAAAATGTTAAAGATTCGTTGGTTTCAATTTCAAAAGTAAAATTAATGCATGAGTGTGAAGAGTTCAAGAACGTAATAAAATTTTGAAGGCCAAAGGGGCTACCCTTAAAAATGGCAAAAATATGATCCACATATCGTTTGATAAAGAAAATGTGTTGAAAGAGGGGACTATTTTTTATTTTATTTTGCAAGTCTGACATAAACAATTCAGCTAAAAGAGGGGACAGGCTAGAACCCATTGCAACACCTGAGCTTTGTTTGTAGTATTTATAGTTAAATTGAAAAAAAAATTGTTGTCAAACTTAATCAACCAGAACACAAAGGTTGTCAATATGGACTTTCTCAAGATCAGTATCTTTTTTAAGTAAGTCTGCAACTAAAGGTAAATAGTCCTCAGGAGGAATGCAGGAGGGAAGAGGTTAGAAACATCAAAAGATACTAGAAAGGATGAATCGGGTAGAATATCTTTCAACTCTTAAGCTAGTTGAGTGGAATTTTTTATAGAAAATGAATTTTTAAACTTAGTGAGATAAAGTAAGGCGTGGTTGAGCCAAGAATTCAGCTTGTCACATGGAGAGCCACAATAAGAAACCACTGAACGAATAGGCATATCATGCTTGTGGATCTTGGGCAAGCCGTACAACAAAGGGATGGACGGATTGATAGGTATGAGTTTAAATATTCTAAAGTTGTATTTACTTGTTTAATGTATTTTTGAATTTAATCAAAAATTTGTCAGAAGGACAGAGGTTGACAACAGAAAAATTATCTGTGGACAAGAAGGTTTACACTTTTTCAACATATTAAACTCTGTCCAAGATCAAACCTTGAAGAATTTGCAGGTCTTCAACATCGTCTTCCAAGTAATTATTGATAAAATGGAGAAGAAAAGATGCAACTTCGTTTGGTCCTTTTTTAGTCATTCTTTCATGATATGTATAAAAAATAGACTGACAGAAGAGAGGATACGTATATTAAAGGTATACAGAGACAACTGGCGTTTATAGTAGACGTCGTTAGTGGCAATTTTCAATTGAAATCTTTTTTGCAAAATCCATGCAGATATATACCTTCTTTTTTGTTATTTTTTTTGCAAATTTTTTGGCTTGCTTTTTCCTTGGATATAATGCTTCGGCTTGTCTTTTATACAAATCGTTCAACAGGTAATTGTCTAATTTTATGAGTATCAGTCAAAGTTTTAAGCTTAACTTGAAATTCATCACACGTTTTGCATGTCAGGTCAGTTCGGAGGTATCCAAAAGCAATATTAAATTCTTTATTAAAAATTGTTCGATATGTTTCATACGAATCTTTAGCACATAGATACTTTTCCTTATAGAGGTTGATACCTTTTTGATTGTTTTTTGAGTTCTTTTCGTAAATAGGTGTATTTTCTATCTTTCAGACAGATGGTGGCTCTGGCGACTCTTATAACTTTGAATGTGGTCAAATACTAAATCTTTTGTTGGGTCATCCAGGTTCCTATGAATTGCACTATGCTTTCCATGTCTCTCCTTAGGAGCTGCACCAATTCGTTTAAGGCTTTTCTTTATATAACTGGTTTTATTTTTTGTAATCCTATAAATAGAACAAAAAGCTTTGGCACATACTGAAATATCACAATCGAGAACTTGAACTCGATACGTATAACTTGCATCATGAAAACTGATTAGGAGAATTCTCGCTTCGATAAAACTTTTTATGTTTAATAGGTAAGACCGTAATTAAACCAGCTAGATAAGAATTTTGCTCATTGTGAAAGCCCAGAGTATGAGTAATAAAATTTCCTAATATTTCTTGTCTTTGCTGCTCTTTAATAACGTCAAAGCACTTTAACCTTAAACAGTCACAAGGCTGTCTAGCTTCATGTGTCGATAATTTGAACATTTTAGATACTTCTGACATCCGGCCGGTACTCTGAAGGCAATATTCTGTAAATAATGATTCATCCGAGTCACTATTTACCATAATCATTTATTATTAACCACAAAAACAAAAAAGAACTCACACTGTTGCAGATACAATAACACTGGCACGTTTCCTAAAGTATTGCATCAGCAGCCGGTTGTATATGACATTGCTGTTTTTTCCGTGGACGTTTGGACTATGCTGGTATGTGAACCGGTATGTGAACGATGGCATCCCATACAAACTTAAACTAATTTATGTGTAGAAAACTTCACAATACTTTTTAACTTTTACACAAACAACAATTATTCATAATTTGGAAATTTTTTAGGCAGATTTATCGTCTGCGAATAGGTAATTGTATGTCCTCTGTATGATCAGACATAATAATGTCAGAACTGCAAAATAATTACCTTGAGTTGATATTTGACATGCCCCTTTTCTGTTAAAAATTTGGTTAATTAGCCACACTGGGTCGCTAATAATCCAAATTATCCTAACGCTAAATCCTAAATTATTAAAAAGAAAAAAACAATAGTAGTCATAAGTTAATGATGATAATCCTTCCAAATATGTAAAAATACCATTTGTTAACAAATCTTTCACAAAAAATAAAACATGTTAGAGATAGAAATGGAAATTAAATAACCCAAAAAAAAATAAAATTTTTCTAGCAAAATAAAAGCTAAAACCGAAATGGGTCTACTATCAAACTTAGTATATATAAAGTTTCTTGTGTAAACTGTAAAGATTTTTATGGGGATCAAATGGGAAGATTTCTTAAGAAAAGATTATATGAGCATAAGAATGACTGCAACAACTTGTTGATTATTATTACTTTTTTGCATGGACATTTTAGTCATTCAGCCAGTCACATTCTTTTTATATGTAATTATCATAATTTTAAACTTACGACTAAATCGCACACTTATATAGACAAACTGCCTTAGCAATGCATAGTTTAATTTATTGGACCGCAAAAAAACTTACAAGTAGTTTAGGCAGGTATATCCGAATATCGCTATTTAGTTCCTCATGCCAGTAAAACAAACACCTGTCTGCTTATCTTTTTTATTTTTAATTTCCATTATTTTATGTATTTTAAGATAAGTACCGGGTGTCCAAATAAGAGAGGACGCCGGCTGTATCTCGGAAACTATTCATCGCACAGCACAGAAAAAAAAAATTCTTAAGAAAAGTGGCCAAAAAAAATGGCTGGAAAATATTTACAAGTTCCTAAGATTACCACAAGAGGGCGTGACTGCACAGTAATTTCAAAAAATTCAAATTTCGTCTAAAATAGCCAGTATTAGGTACCATTTTGAAAACATCAGAATAATCTTAATTAATTTTTACTTAATTTGGCTAAAGAATTTTCTTCATGTCTCCAATGAGAAGGGTGGGGGAAGATCATAAATAATGCAACTTTTTAATCGCCCTGTACTCAGATTCTTTATTAAAAGTAATTCAAGTGGGTACTCGTTTAAAAGGAAATTCAAAGGGCTTTCAAAATATGCACCTGCCAATGTCATTTTGTTTTCAGTGAAGTCGTCAGAGGGCGTTGTTTAACAGAGACTGGGTTTTAGAGATTTTCTCTAAAAAGTTAAATGCAATGATATGATTTTTTCACTGCGGTTTCGATTTAAAACATACTAATAAACCAGTAAAAACCGCGTTTCGATATCTCCATTTGTTTTCGAGTAATTTTTAAATAACCTATTTTTTAAATTTTAAATATAAGTACCTATAATTAATTTAACAAATAATTCAGAACTAGCAGGAATTGACAGATTAGATAAGTCGGAATAAGTTTGTCTCAGCGTTTTTACATATATTGAGTCGCATTAATATACAGGGTGATTCACGGTAGATGGCCTATTAGACGTTTTAGGCGAATGGCAACGCTGATCAATCTAAAAAAAAAACGTTACAAAAATTAAACTCCCCCGACTTGATAACAGTTTATTTCAAATGCAATCAGAACTCAACGGATGCCTCTAGAATAATATATATGCTATGCGGTATCCAGAACAGAGACATTATATGAAAAGGACATTTGCAAGATTAGCTACTCGGTTAGCAGAAAATGGCAGTATCCGTTTACCTCTTATTCAATCTTCAAAATCCTTCTGACTAAACTATTATAACAAATAGCGCAAATTAATACTAAATATAAAATAAATAGAAATAAAACCTATAACTAATTCAATTTCTTTCAAGATGTTCGAAGTGTCCACCATCGTTACTAATACAGTCGCGTACTTTTCGATAAGTAACGTGAACTGCAGCATCCACTTCGGCAACTGATATGCTTGTTACCGCATTTCTGATCCTGGCTATCATATCATCTGGTGTTGTAGGTCTGGTTTAGTAAACGATATCCTTTAGTCTGGCCCACAAATAAAAATCTAGGCAAGTTAGACCAGGAGATCGCGGAGGCCAAGGAAATATACTTCCTCGACCAATCCACCTATGAGGAAACCGTAAATTTAAAAAATTTCTCACATTTATCACAAAATCCGCGGGACATCCATCGTGCTGTAAAAACATCCTTGCACGGGTTTGAATTGGGATGTTTTCAAGCAGTACAGGCAAGTGATCTTGTAAAAAATCTAAATAGTTGTGCCTATTGAGGACCTCTTCAAAAATGTATGGACCAATAATTCTTCCCCCTATTATCCCACACCAGACATTAACAGACCATCGACCCTGATACTGCACTTCTCTCATCCAGTGGGGATTTGTGGGAGCCGAAAAGTGCTTATTGTGTAAATTTACATTACCAACAGTGGTGAAAGTTGCCTTGTCTGTCCATAGAATGTTTGGGATAAACTGGGATCTTCTTCAATCATATTGCTAAACCAGTTACAATAATCAAGTCGTCTATCAAAATCGGTTCCTGTTAATTCCTGATGCAGCACCATATGATATGGATGCAACCTAAAATAACATTCAAATTAGGTAAAAAATAAAAAAAAATATATATTTTTTAATTTTCGATTCTAGTAATAGTTAAATTTAACTATCAACTTTTTAACAAACCTGTGTCTCTTAAAATGTTATGCACAGTTGATTTCGTAATGCCCAAATCCAATGAAATTTGCATTATTCCTATGTGAGGGTATAATCCAATATAAGCAAGCACATTAACAATATTTTCTTCAGATCGTCCAGAGCGACGTCTTCTGTTAAGAGGTAAATGCATACTTCCATTTTCTCGCAACCGAGTAGCTAATCTTGCAAATGTTCTTTTCGTATAATGTTTCTGTTCTGGATACCGCATAGCATATATATTATTCTAGAGGCATCCGTTGAGTTCTGATTGCATTTGAAATACACTGTTATCAAGTCGGGAGAGTTTAATTTTTGTAACGTTTTTTTTTTCAGATTGATCGCCGTTGCCAGTCGCCTAAAACGTCTAATAGGCCATCAACCATGAATCACCCTGTATATTAATGCGACTCAATATATGTAAAAACGCTGAGACAAACTTATTCCGACTTATCTAATCTGTCAATTCCTGCTAATTCTGAATCCTTTGTTAAATTAATTATAGGTACTTATATTTAAAATTTGAAAAATAGGTTATTTTAAAATTACTCGAAAACAAATGGAGATATCGAAACGCGGTTTTCACTGGTTTGTTAGTATGTTTCAAGTCTTCGAAACTGCAGTAAAAAAATCATATCATTGCATTTAACTTTTTAGAGAAAATCTCTAAAAACCCAGTCTCTATTAAACAACGCCCTCTGACGACATCACTGAAAACAAAGTGACATTGACAGGTGCATATTTTGAAAGCCCTTTGAATTTCCTTTTAAACGAGTACCCACTTGAATTACTTTTAATAAAGAATCTGAGTACAGGGCGATTAAAAAGTTGCATTATTTATGATCTTTCCCCACCCTTCTCATTGGAGATATGAAATAAATTCTTTAGCCAAATTAAGGCAAAATTAATGAAGATTATTATGACGTTTTCAAAATGGTACCTAATACTGGCTATTTTAGACGAAATTTGAATTTTTTGAAATTACTGTGCAGTTACGCCCTCTTGTGGTAGTCTTAGGAACTTGTAAATATTTTCCAGCCATTTTTTTTGGCCACTTTTCAAAAGAATTTTTTTTTTCAGCGCTGTGCGATGAATAGTTTCCGAGATACAGCCGGCGTCCTTTCTTATTTGGACACCCGGTACATATAATATATATCTTGTGGAAAATTTATTGTTCTTGTGTTTGACCAAGAAGTCACCGTTTGATGTACGTATTTTACCATTTTTTTGTTTTTTTTTACCGCAGAATTTTTTTTTCTTTTATAGGTATTTTTTTGCCTATAGCTTTATTTTAGATTATTAAAATTATTTATAAAGTTTTTTAAACATAAATCTTCTTAATAATTTTTCTATTTTTAAAAATTTCTAATTTTTAAAAAAGGAATGTTTCAGTTTTAGAATTCAAATTCAAATCCGATAGTAGTACAACCTGAAAGTGAACAGGTAAGGAATTATGATAAAAATAAAGGATTTCTTACAATAGAAGTAATATTCTCAGTGTAGATACTCTGTCGGGTGCTTATTAATGTAAAACTACCCGTCGTACACCATACGCGGTTCGGTTCAATAATAAAAAGCCAAAAACTTTAATACACTTTACGACATGTAGTATACTCAAATTTATCAAGAAAAAGCAAACCTATTATTATCCCGGTCCCGTTAATTTAAAATCGGCCGAGATCTTTTAAATTTATAATAACACTATTCATAATATAGAAAAATATAACATTTTCTTTACAGTTTTCTCAGTAATACGGCATCTTTTCATCTGCTTCGCGTCGCGGCTTAATAATCACCAAAAAAATATAAATAATAAAATTACATGCGGTCCAAACTAATAAAATTATAGCGGGTGGCTCTAACATTCTCCCAGCTGAGACAATATCAAATTGACTTTTAAAATCAAATGACTTACCTAAATCAGAGGCAACATTTCAACAATGAAATAAACCTTAAAAACTAAAAACTGAACCGTACGCCTGCTTCGCGAGACATATCGATTCGGGTACTCTGCTTTTAAACACTCCCGGATTCGGGCTTTCGATAGCGTCCTTAGATACACTTGGGTCCTCACAGGGTACATCTGCTTCGGTCAACCTCGAAGCAGGGCTAGAAGAACCCTTTCCTCGTCCGCACACTCCAAGGGGTAGAGACGTTGTATGGACCTCAAAAGCTGGCCCCTTTCGGTTCTGACTCGCACAACTGGAGCCTCACCGTCTTTGCCAGGTAACAACTCAATAACCCGCCCAAACGGCCAATTAACGCGCTTGTCTAGATGATTGCCGACAAAAACCACATCTCCTTCTCCATTAAGTCTTTACTTAATGACTGGTGTGTCTTTTGGACCACAGCTGTAACTGCTTAGGTAATTGTTAGGAAACCTTTGACGAAAATCTTCAGTCAATAGCATCACAGTCAGTGGTAAACCACTGACATACTGATCTCTAAGAAACATCATATTAAAGGTGCCAACTCATTGGGGTCAGTTGTCGAACAAGTGAGTGGCCTCGAATTGATAATACCATCACAATCATAGATGATTGTCAACAAGCTCTCGTAATTAAGTAAAGCACACCCCAACAGTCCACACCCCAGCACCAACAGTTGCTTCAAAACTTCCACAAGTCTTTCCCAGAATCCTCCCCACCACGCCACTGTTGGAAGGTTGAAGCGCCATTGAATCCGCTCGACACTACTAGTTTCGGCAATTTTTCTAGAGAAAAAAGTCTACTCGCGAAAACGCGTTTTCCGTCCCCACAAAATTTGTCCCGTTATCACTGTAAATGGTCCGTGGACGACCCCGCCTGGCAATAAACCGCCGTAATGCTTGTATGAAACACACAACATATAAAGACAAACAGATTTTCAAATGAATGGCCCGATATACCGAACACGTAAAAAGGCAAACACCTTTTCTCCAGATTTGAGGTATAACGGACCAGCAAAGTTGACTCTGGTTATCTCGAATGCTATAGCATCGCGATCTCGATCAACCGGTAAAGGTGGCGATCTTTCAGTAGTAGCTTTCTAACCGGCTTTGATGTATGCCTCCTGCATACCACGCACTTTGATATAGCATGTTTTATGGCCCGACCACCACCCAAAATCCAATAATTCTGACGTAAAACACTCATCAAACTTTGGGCGCCACTATGACCTAACTTTAAGTGTTCTCGAAATATAAGTCTATTAACCAAAAAAATGCTTACCAAGTAGTATTACAGGAAAAAGAAAGTTGTAATCACTCCTGTTACTTATGCGAGATTTTAATCTAATGAGGCCATCCTTATCTTTGAAAACATCCATGCCACTTAGTCTATTTTTACTGTTGTTGTCTTCCAGGAATTCTTGTTGAACTTGTCTTAGCACAAATTCTCGGCTTGATTAATTTCTTTAGTACTTAAGGGTGCTGTGTGCCGATTCTTATTTCGCATTTTATAAATAAACTGAGATATCCATGCACACATCCGTATAACTTTCAAGTACTGAGAAAAGTAGTTCAAACACCAATCCTGAAGAGACATTTTTCGACACTCTTTATTAAGTAAGACGGCCACCAACTTTTTCTTTCTCTCCTTATTAATTTCTTTCTCATCGTAGCTAAGACTTTCCTGAGAGCTGTTTAAAGGAGTTTGATAAAGCCATTGTGGTCCCTCCCACTATCTTGATTTGACCAACTGCTTAACCGAACACCCTCGAGATGGTAAGTCGGCAGGATTTAAGACACCAGGTGGCAGAAGGATAGCTTCCTTATTTCTGAAATGCGATTTCAGACAAAAGTTGACCACTCCTCGGGCCTTTCTATCCAGGAAAGGACCGTTGTTGAATCGCTCTAGAAAAAGGCTTCAATTCTATTTTCAAAGTTACCCACGATATTACTATACAACCTCGCAGCAATCAGAGCTCCCATTAACTCAAGCCTTGGAATGGATAACATTTTATTTGGAGCTACCCTTGATTTAGCTCCCAATATATGAACAAATACTTTGCCATTCCGTACCCCTCTTAGAAACAATACAGCAGAGAAAGCTTCCTTACTTGCATCACAAAAGGTATGCAGGGACAATTCTTCAGCCTCTTGAGGTCCTGCATTTATCAATCAAGTAATTTTGATGGTTGAAAAACGAGGTATTTCTTTAAGCGATTTCTTGCACAAAGACTCAATTTCCTCATAGAGTAGTACATCCCAACCTATTTGTGTCTCCCAGGTTTTTTGTAATAAACGCTTAGGTACTAATACTGCAGGGCAACTAAATCCTATGGAATCGAATATCCGTTGTGTGAGTGATAACATTAATCTCTTTGTTACTAGCCATGAAATTAAAACCTCGTATCGTGGTTTGGCATCGGTTTTGACAGTCTCGAGAAATAATGCTTTTGCTGCCAGGGCCGTCTCTTCACCAGATTTCCTTTCCACCGGATCACTTATACCCAGCACGTCGAGTTTCTATAGGTTAGAAATAGACGCGTTATTTACAAAAAGAGATACGGCAGTCATAGATGAAGTGGTTTTTTGCTCAAGTGGTATTTTTCCCATTAAAGTTCATCCAATTTTATTATAGTTACTTCCGGTCGCGAGAAAACTATCGACTAGTTGCCTTGCCCTACTGCCATATACAGTCGCCTGTGTTAAGTATTCAACTTTGTCATTGTCATCAATTTCCATTTCCTTATGAACCTTTTGACATTGAGACCAAAAAGGCAACCAGTCTTTAATAGTTTCATTAGATTTATTTAAATTTACGCCTAAATACCTATTAAACCTACTACTAAACTCTCCGAATTTACCTCTTCTCCTGGATCCTCCTCTACCCTAGGCTATAATGGACATTCCTCACACTAAAGACTCTGGTCTGTATACCTTTTGAAATATCCATCTGCACCCTCTATTTCTGCTAATAAATCTGCCTCCTCAATGTCATCATTTTCTAACACAAGGGCATAAATCTCCCCGTCAAGTCTTTTTCGATCCTCAATTTTCTGCTTTACTAATTCTAAAGCTAAGAAAGGCTCTTTAGAGCTATGTAGCTCCTTACTGGTAGCGGTGCAAAATTCGAAAATAGTGGTGCAAAATTCAGGGAATAAAATGACAGTAAAAGAATGATTTTTTTCGTGGGGAGGGCTACCATAAAGTTAGCCCCCCCATAAAAATTCGTCATATCTTTTCACCTATAGCGGTGCAAAATTTGAAACTAATGGTGCATCAATTAGAGAGATCAATGGAGGGGCTATCTTAATCGACCCAAAGACATGTACTATACCTAAATTTATCAGGAAAAAGCAAACCTATTATCCCGGTTCCGTTAATTTAAAATCGACCGAGATCTTTTAAAGTTATAAGAGCACTATTCATAATATAGAAAAATATTAACAGTTTCTTTAGCGGATGTTTATTATTACAAGAAAATTCGCATTCGGCATCTTTTCATCTGCTTCGCGTCGCGGCTTAATAATCACCGAAGAAACATCAATAATAATTTAGAAATTACATGCGGTCCAAACTAATAAAATTATAGTGGGTGGCTTTGACAACTCAATAATGGAATTGAACGATTTTTGTCCTTTTCTGGACGTTCCTTGTTCAGGGTCCCCTAGTCCCGAGTTAAAGCCTAGTTTACTCGTCTTCTGTACATCTAGCTCGTTGATTCGATAACCTTATTTTAATAATTGTTAAAACAAACGATCAGACGACTATTTCGGCATAGTCAAATTTTCAGTATTAGCCTATTTTCAACACGAACTTTTTTAGCCTATGCTTTTATTATATTATTAAATAGTTTACAATAAACTCTAAATTAATCTAAAAGATTTTGCGACCTTACATCTACTTGTAATGGTAAATAAAAAATGGAAACATAATAATGCTAGCTAACCTACATAAACGCATAATAAACTAAGTAGTTTGGTTTTAAATTCTTCAGTCTAATATGTGGTTGATTTATTTCACTGATATGTGTGTGGTACCTAATAGTTATAAATAAATATTCATTTTTTCAAGAGGTGGTGGTTATGAAATGAAAACACAGTATATAGATTAAGGCAGTTTTAATTTAGCTTTGTGACCAATGTTTTTTCCTTATAATAATGAAGCGCCTTTGACTCTAATAATAGTTGAAGTGTGTAATATTTCATTAATCCTAATAATTATTAATTCAATAGCTAGCGTCCTTCATTAACAAAAAAACTTCTACAAATCAAACTTCCTCCTACTAGTTTCCATGTCGTGCCTCCTACCGTCCTTAATCCATTCATATTGACCATATTTGCTATCAAAAGTGCCCCTTTGCAATGATCGTAATTTTAAAGTAAACCTGGGTCCTAGTTCTCTTAACTTTGCTTTTTTCCCTTCAGAGTCAAAGCCATACCTATAATGTCTAAAAAACACAAAGTCTCTCTGGTTGTGGAAGGTAACACATCTTTGTCCCACAAATTCTGGTTCGTAATGAAATAAAGCACCAAGCATTCGGCCAACCGTTAATCCTAGGCGAGTCGTAAAATTGTTCAAGACTACTTCTGGCCTGTGTGTTGTAATATCTTTATGGTTTCTACGTAGTTCCGTCGTTATTCTAACGTTGCTGACTTTAAAATGTGCTGTTGGCCCATTTGGAAGATGTATGACAAGGAGACCGTCTGGTTCTTTTCTATTTTCGTTTATAACTACAAAAAAAAAATTGATTCAAATAATGATTTTTTTACACTATAAATTCATACCTAAGACATCTGTATATTCTTTCTCAATGGCTCTTTTAACAATTTTCTTTACCCCTGAACGGTTCCTGTATAATGATATTGAATTTGGAATAATTCTGGTTAGTTCTCTTCCAAATATTCTAGTTTTCTACAAATAAATAAAATGACTGTCATTGTATTATTTATTACTTCAAATTATGATTTAAAACTTACCCTCATTGGGTTATCAGCATAGGTTATGAGGACTTTTGGTTCATACGAATTTTTGTAATAATCACTAAATTCATCCTTTTCCAGATCATCCTTTATAAGTTCATTTTCTTCATCCTCTATATTTGTAATAGTTGTTTCATCCTTTACTCTTAAGCTATCAATTGTATGAGGAATTTTTTTAGGAGCTCCTTCCCTCTCTCTAATCTTTTTTGCTTCTTTTTTGGCCTGAAAGAAATTGAAATAATTCTGAATAAATCTAGCTGCATTTCACCACTATTAAAAAAGTTGTTGACATAACAAACAAAAAAATAGATTTTTTGACCTTTACTTAGTTAAGTGGTAAAACTGTGATTTAATTGTCACACCAAAGGCTCCAACTATATTACTCCTATATGTATATAAATTTTAAGATGCACCTTTAAGATTTTATTCATTTTTAAGATATTTAGCTCTTTTTCATATTAGCTGAAATCGGTCATGTATTTGACATTGTATGGCGCTAAAATAAAATAGCGGTAATAACTAATAATAATACTAATTGATAAGCTAATTGTCTTTTAATTTTGTTGTGATTGGGTCTTAATTTAAGGTTATTTAATAAAAGTTATTAGATATTGACAATCTCAAATTTGAAATCTTAAGTAAACTTTTTATGTGAATTATGTACCTATATTAAGTATGATTTTGAAAATAATTATGTAGCCATACATCATTAAAAACGGTTGCTGTTATATGTGTGCTACATTCGAAACAATTAGTTGTATTTTAGCTCTCAGGAAATATAGTCAACCAAGAAAATTATTATTGGTAGAATATTGCGGAATCTTTATAAGTTCATTAGAAAATTTTCCATTACTGATCAGTTACTGGTTATTAATGACTAAGATTTTGTAAAACCTGTTTAAAAACGAAGTTACAAGAGTGTTCGGTTTGTTGTGGAATACTTGTCATTTGGGTGATTGGTCCTATTTTATATAAGAGCCATTTAAATGGTGTTATATATTTAAATATCTATTATTACAATTATAAACCGCAATTACTTAATATATTTTAATAATTCACATTAAGATGGAAATAATTTTCAAATTAAATAATTCCTACTATCACACCACAGCAATTGTGCAATGGCTAAATAATAATTTTCCATCATAGAAACATGGACATGGACAACAGCCAGCGCATAGCCTTAATTTTAATCAGATTTGTTGTTTAACTTGGAAATAATTAAATAAGATATTTAACAACTGATGGTTCTTAAGATGTCTGGTTGCCAAATAATTATTGATTGGCTCATTTTTATTTATATTTTCCCTATTATTATATAAATGATTATCGCTATTTAGCGTCAATTTGGGCTCTTAACCGTTCACTAAGTTAGAAATATATGCCTGTTTAGATTCCCTGTCGTGCAATAATATTTTATTGACCACTTTGCATCTTTTCCTAATACTATTTAATTTTCTTTTTTTTTCCATTTGATTTGTTTTATAACCTTTATTTTATATTCCTTCAATTTATTTTTATAATGTACTGTTCGAGATTGCTGAAAGTTCTCTGAAGTATTCCTTCTGAAAATGTTATTTTCTTTATTCACAAACCAAATATTTTGCTTCAAAACAAAATGCTGTGAATACAGGCAGTATTTTCAGGCTATAATTACTAGTGTGGTGATGAGAAATAGAGCAAAGTGCGCATTTGCCACAGCACTGAAAGCAAACAGACCGAACAGGTCACAAAGTGTAAGGCCAGGTAGAAGGGATACTTAAGGGACAAGTCCAGGAAATGCATAGTCTCGGGATAAAATTAAATATTGCCACCACAATAAGCCATTCGGCAACACTTATCAATTTTTCAAGCGGAAGTACAAGCGAATTAAATCTGTGCCAGACGACTTAACCAAATGCAACTTGAAAACAGAACCATCAAAATGTACGATAGTCAGACGGTTAGCAGAGCACATCTTATGCAATGTTCGGCACTAGAGAGAATCAGGCAAGCCATCTTCGGCAATGCCTTACCTAAGACGGAAGACATTAAAAATCCTTCTCCCAATCAAATTATCGAACTCTTAAAAAAAGCAGATCTAGGGTCGCAGTGGAGGGACACAAAGTGCCCCACTCACAACAAACCAACCTACCATGATAAGCCATTGAAGAAAACTTATTAATAAGGTACTGTATTTATTATAGTTAATCAATATTTAATTACTATTATAAAAGTCTATTTTTGTTGCCTCAACTTAGCAAAAATAACTTACTAAACAACTGCAATCTTAAACAACAAGCAAGATGGGGGTAATTGATAATACCCGACTTCTGAAAAGCCTTAAAACAAAATTGACTCGTTTCAATAAAAAAAGTTTTAACCTATGTTGACGGACCTGATAGGCCGGCAGAAAATGATTGTGGAGCTTTCACCAGCATTTTCCTTCAAATTTATGGGAATTTGATCAATTTTATCAGTCAAAAGAGCTATTTTAACATCAATCTTTTTTTATTGAGTTGCAGAGCCCATAATTAACTCAACCAGACCCTTCAGATCAGCTAATTTTTTAGTCCTTCGGAAATTTCTGCTTTAATATAAATTTCATACTGCATTTTGAATGGATTATCAGATGTCTGTGGAGACAGAATGTTGCAAAATGCTTTTTCATGCCCTCTACATTACTACCTTGATCAGAAATACCCATGGATTGGTCTTTCTCATTGATGTAAGAAACATTTTGATACAAAACATCAACCAATCCCATTCCAATCAAGAACCACTGATACCGATCCTCAAAAGAAAACAATGTATCAGCTGTCTATAATCGCTTAAAGTAAAGACTAAAAGCCCGGTACACATCTCGTGAGAGTTTACTTAAATTAAAAAACTTGTGGAAAACCATTGTTTTAATAAAGAAAAAAAGGATTTACCAGACAATAAGCCTTTAAAGAGCATAATGAGAAAATCAAGAAACTTCAGAGAACAGCGGGGAAATAAAGCAAAATAAAACAGCTCTTAAACATACAGACTCAAGTGGGACTATTACTACGTCACAGGGACATATCCAAAAGGTGTGGCATACTAAAAAGGCATACAAAAAATAAGAGAAATCACTTGAGCAGGATTCAAAATGATTGGCTATTTTAATTGTCGAATTAAAAAAATGATGAATATCATGTTAATTATTGGAAAAAACATAAATTGTTTTTTTCTTAAAATAAAAAAAAAATCTTTATTTTCTGGAAAATATATTTTATATTCTTCATATTACATAAAATTAAATTTATCAATATATAAAATTTTGATGGAAACAAGTTTAAATAACCATTTGTATTTTGATATTGACTTATGCCTATGAAGCAATTTTGCCTAAACTTTCAAAGGAAATTATAATTTATATAATTCGGCTTCTTTTTAATATAAAATATATTATATTAATTTTTGATAATAATAATTCAGGTTTGAGAGCAAAATGAAATTTACAGCTATAACTTAAAGGCAGTTCAACAGGTTTTTTTTTGTTAAAATGACCTGACAGTTGAAACATAACATAACTCTAGTGCAGTTTTAGTTAAAGCAGGTTACAGAGATAACGATTTTTATTTAAAAAACTCTTACTTTCCTTCTTTGTAGGACTTAAAAGTATTCTATCCACCACCAATTCAAAATTTTGTTTTATAATTATAATTGTAATTTGTTTAAATTTTTTTTTATGTAATATAGAATCAGTCAGAAACTAAACAATTTATTCAAACAGAGGTGATGCGAAAAATAATCTCTGTTATTTTTTTTAAATGACAGAGATTATTTTTTTTCTTATTTTCTTTCCATGATTCCTTAGACACATATAAATGTACGTTCACTAGTTAATAAATTTGACTTTTTTTAATGTTCTTACTTTTAATTACAGTATAATTTGCGTCTCTGAAACTTGGTTGCACAAAGATATAAGTAGTCATAACATAACCTTAAACCTTTGTAAGGCAAGACAGGGGTAGAAGGGGTGGTGGAGTTTGCTTATTTGTCAGAAACATTAAATACTCTATAATTTTAGAAGAAAAATCTATCTACACTCATATATGGATTAAATTATTTTTAAATTTTTTTATTAGTATGTCGACTTTAGTTTTAGTAAATCTATAAAGACCAGCCTCAACTGATGTTAATCATTTGTTTTAAATATAACGAGGAATTATTAGTTACCTAAGCAAATCGGCTTTTCAATGGGTAAATAGAAAAGCTTCGGTCATCCTCCACTAAATTTATTTAAAAATTATTAATCCTACATGTTTCGGACATATAACATGTCCATTATCAGGGATACAAATTAATTTAAAGCTACAGTGCCTCCGGCAAGATCAAAAGGTTAAAACAACTAACAATGAATAAAAATGGCATATTAAGATGCATGAGAAAGGGACTAAAACTGGATCTACACAAACATTACAATCACATGATTACAACACTACGATAATTACAGTTTTTGTTCACATAACAATGATTGTAGTGTTGTAATCATGTGGTACCTTATGTCAAATCAAGTATAGAATAAAAACTTGGATCATTCATATTAATATTGAGCAATTGTTTGGTTAATGTTAATTCTTGCTAGCTTGTAATCACTATACTGTTCACATAATATTAGATTTTATTTTGTCTGAACTTGATATATCTATATATTTTGAATGGGAACACACACAAACTTAGTAGTTAATTGTGTTTCCAACTGTATTCTTAGTTACTTTGTATTATTATTTTTTCGAAATAAACATTATTATTATTATTATAAGTATATATAACCAACAAAGGCTCAAGATTCTATTTTGCATAAAAAATACTAATAAGATACACGGTATCTCACCCCAGAAAGGGCTTTAATTACTCATTTTTGCAAAACAAACACTGTATTAAAGAAATATTGGGCACATCATCCCCAAAAACAAATCCCATCGCGACTCTCACAAGGGCATAAGCATTTTTTGCAATGTAAACATCTAAGTTCTTAGAAATTATTTTAAGGGCAAAGCAACACTGAGGAGTTGAAATCGGCTCCTTATTGATAGTGACAGAATTCATTGACCATTTAAAACTTAACAGATTTGTTTTCAACGTCGCTTTGCATTGCACCATTCCCTGATCATAAGCAAGTCAGCATCCAAAAACATCTTCAGTTGGTCAATATGTTTTCCATGCCAAATGATCGTGGTGTAATCTGCAAACACAGTAATCCTTCTCTTTATGGGGAGCAAAGGAAGTTCATTGAAACAATAACGGCCCCAGTACAGAACCTTGGGAACCCCTGTAGTAGTCTGTAGTTCTTCAGAACAATGACCACCAAAATTAACCCTTTGTATATGACCCGATAGGAGCTGAACCAACCCAGGAGAGCTATCCGTCTAAATTTAAAAATAGTGCTGCAGTCTCCCCCATTATGAACCGGAACAATAATTCTTGTTTAAGTTAATTGGGAAATGTATTTCAGCTAAAAGATTCATTAATGACTCTACAAATGCCTGAAGGGCATTGGTTGGTAATGCCAAGAATATCCTTAAAGAGACATGATCCCAACCTGCTGATGTTTTATTTTTAATATTTGCCATAACATCTCTGATCTCCAACATATTAGTAGGATTAAAGAAAAATGTCTCTTCCACATTTACATGTCTCATATAGTCCCGAGTTGTATATCTATTAAAAAACATCCTTGGTGAGTTCAGAAGCATTGTTACAGTAGCAGGAGTTCAGTGTGTCTGCATATAAATTGAAATCCAATTCTAGAGTTATGCAGCTTTTCTCCATCAACTCATTAACAATATGCCATAATTATTTTGATTTATTTGGTGACTATAACAGAGCAATGGTATTCCTGTAATTACTGAAATAGTCCAGAAATGAATCATGTCCAAATTTACTTATGTGATGAAAGGCTCTTATATTTTTTCCTGAAACTTTTAAGCTCCTTGTATACCATGGCTTGTTTCTTTTAATTTTTTTGGAAAGAGCTTCACTGAATTTATTCAAGATAGAAAAGTGATTTTTTTTTTATTTTATTGTCTACATCCAAAATTCTATTCCAATTGATTTTTTGGCAATGAGACCCGAATCTTGAAAAATTACTCTTAGTATAAAGCCTACCACCTTTGTTTTTTGTTTGATCTTGGGCTTTAACTATTGACATATAAAATGAAACAGCTTCATGGTCAGATAATCCTGCATAATAATAATACTGATACTGAAAATTAATAGAAGGAAAGTAAAAGACACATCACTGAACACTCTCTACACTAACAGACACAGACTTTTTAAACTAGCAATATATAAAAGAAAACTTGCTAGCAATACAGACAGTTAAAACCAATCAGATTAAGCTTATCTGAGTGAGTCATGTATTCACCCACTGAATAAAAAGAGTGATGAACTATTTTTTTTTTGATATTGGCTTAAAGCATCTGAAACATATCAGCAAAACCAATATTTTTTTTAAGGTATAGTTTGTGCAATATTAATTGTTCTAATTAATATTTACTCTTCAAGGAAATGAGAAGTAATTTTAATTTCATTTTAAAAAAGAGAAGTCTCTTACATGAAATGTTAAGCTAGGTAAAGATTTAGCCATTATGTACTTTTTATTGCTTTCAAAACTTATTATTAAGTAGATCAATTTATCCTGCACAAACTATAGCTTTTACTGGGCCAACTAGGACAGTTGCGACAAAATAGCACCCAGAAGAAGTGCATGGCTTACAGTCTGACACTCCTCATGTGAATGGGTGGCAGCGAGCATCCCATAAAATCCATAGTAATTGGGCATACTTCATTTTCCATTACATGTTCTAGCTGTAACATTACTTTGCCAAAACTTTACTTTACATTTAATTGGTTGATGTACATTTGTAAAATTTTTTGAAACTTTGCACGAGGGTTGGCCAGATTGGTCTCATCAAAAAGTTATCTTACATTTTTTCTGTAAAATATACAGGGAAGCCAATAATTGACCCCATTAAAATGTACATGGGATTTCCTATGTTCCCCTTGGCGATGCACCACCCGGTATAGTATATGCTTTTTAGAAAGAAAGAACATTAGAAAATATACACAATTTGGCAACTGTCAGTTTATGTGTGAAGTATTTGATAATGTAATTATCAATAGCAATGTGTTTTAACGATCAAATAGACTAGATTAAACCTTTTTTTTGGCATATTTTTAAGGAATTAAATATTTTTTAGCATTCTATGTAAATAATCCGCAAAATTTTTTCTTTTAATGTATTCTTTTCAAAGTACTCTTTCTGCTCAAATTTTAAAATATTGCAAAATCGGAGATACTTAAACTCAACGAGGCCCATAATTATTCTTTGATTATTATTATTATTTAAATATAGAAGCAAAAAATTGTCAATTTTTAGAAATCTTTGTAGACTGCTTTTAAAATTTTAATATATTATAATCTACTATAACAGCCCTCCATAGCTTTTTTCTAAGTTGATAAATAAAAGATAAAAAAGGATTGTTCGGTAAGCACAATTCCTTTAAGAATCTTCCTTATCATCCAAGGATACAGATTAATACCAAATTTTAAAATTAGAGAAATTTTTCTTTTCTCTTCTTTACTCCCTTAATACTTTAACAAGTAAATATATTTACCTTTTTAAGTTCCCTTTTTGCCTTTTGAAACTGCTGTGTCCTGACATGTTTATTTTTGATATTTGAAAACTTGGCTTCTAGGGGAAACAATACTTCTCCGCTGGTGGAAGGTTTTATGTCATCTTGCTCCATTTTTACGTCTGATTCCTCAAAAGAATCTTTATTTTCAGAATCGCTCATATTCACTTATTTTTATTAATAAAAAAGTTTTTTAAAATACATACACAACAAACACGTTGAAATGTGAGGTTAAGGTAGTCTGAGAGTGGGAATGTCTAAGAGACTCTGTAAGGTGCGTAATTACTTGCAACAAAACATATTGTTTGTCCATAATAAATTTTATTTCATTATCCACTATTATGTTACGGCGGCTTCAACATCAATAAAAATATCACGTTTTTTCTGCATTTTGTGTATTGTGATTGCCTCTGTGAGGAAACTTTGAAATTTTTAACTTTATTTTAGTTAGGTTAGTTAATATTGGTGGCAGCCATAATTGTTGTCTTATAAATTTAATAAAACTTACTCTGCAGCTGCCTTACAAAATATTGAAATTTAAAATAACCTTAATATTTTTTGTTTCTCGGCTTATCTACGCTAGGAGTATTCTGCTCATACCAAGAGAATGTTTAGTCTCCATAGCGTACGTGCCATAAGATATTGAATAAATTACAATATCAAGCATGCTGCAGTGAAAGCTTTTATAGTAGACATCCAGTAAAAGTTGTGAAATATCATTAAATGCGTTTAAACAAAATTTGATATCGATACAATAAACTTAAATGTAAAAAAAAATACAATAATGACGGCTTTAAACACTGGCCTCGACAATAGACAAAATATAGACTTCTTTAAGTTACTGCAAAGCTCTTAAAGTAGAAATAATATTAATTACTTATTTCTTTTATAGAATTTGATAATTTATTACATAATAAAAAATCAACATTAAATTAGAATAAGAATCAAAAAATAATTTAAATCAAAAGAGCAGAAAAAAAAATTAGTAAATAAATGTATTCAAACTAAGAACTAAATAACCTAGCCTCCCCCTCCGACCATACGCAGGTGACTCAAAATAAGTTCCAGATTGTCATGGTGAATATCACAAGAATCAGCAATAGTGTTAAAGTTTTGACACATAAAGTGAATAAAATGTTGGTCCTGGCTGTGTCCAAGTTAAAAGCTGGACACTGTCTAGATCCTGGACGTGGTATATGAAAGCAAATCCTTGGCAAAAGGGATGGGAGTCAATTTTTTGGTTAAGTAAATTAAATAAGAAGTAGTATATCTAGAGAGCAGCAGGTTATTGTCAAAACCCCTCGGAGGATAGACTCCAACATCTTTAAATGCCAAACATTTAAGGAATCGCCGTTAGACTGATTCCAATAGGTGAATGTACTAGTAATGGTAAATGGGAAACCAAATGAAGGAGCTGTAGTCCAGCCTGGATCTAACAAATGCATAGTAGAGAGTTTTGGCAGTGGCAGTGTTCAAAAAAAGTTTGAAATTTCTAATAAGTCTAGCAGTATCTTCGATGTGAGGGATAAAAGAAAATTTTTGATCAAAGGTGACTCCAAGATCCTTAAAACAGGTAGATCTTGCCAGAGACTCTCCATTGACTGAGTAATTAAAGACAACTGGACTTTTGATTCGAAAGTAGCACTCCAACTCACTCAAGGTGTACAGAATTAATGTTCACTTGCAGTTGACCACAATCTGCTGTAGAGTCAATTCTATGAAAAAGGTTTAGATCATATAGCATATGCCAACCGAGAGTAATTAAGGGTGGAGATCAAGTCATTAGCGAAAACGTTAAAGAGAAGGGGGCCCAAGTTAGAGCCCTGAGGAACTCCAGAGGTGGATGAAAAACAGCAGATCTAAAGCACTCGACCACTACAAACTGAGAGCGGTCAACTAAATAGGAGTTAAGGAGCTTTAACAAGCGACTGGAGAATTCAAACTGGTCAAAAGCCTTTTGAAAGTCTGTGTAGATAACATCGATTTGACCTTTATCATTAAGTGCTTCACACACAAATTGAGAAAAGAATGCTAGGTTTGTAGTACATGATTGACCAGAAACGAAGCCATGTGATCGTTGGCCAGCATGGACTTAACCTAGGGAAAAATTAATTTATAAAGAGCCAACTCAAATAACTTTGAGAAATTGCACAAAATGGATATAGGGCGGTAATTCTCTATTGTTCCAGCATCGCCCTTTTTAAACATAGAGCAAACTTTGGCTTGCTTCCAGATATTGGGAAAAATACCAGTGTTAAGGATCAGATTAAAAATGTGGAGCAGCGGGTCTGTAAGTGCAAAAGAGCAGTCCTTAGCTAAAAAACTAGGAATTAGATCTGGGCCAGAGGTCATTTTGCTTTTGAGACATTTGCTCGCCATTATAATCTCGGTAGCTGCGAGCGCGACGACGTCTATTCAAGTTAAGGGAGGTTCAGAGACGACAGGATGATCGCTGGGAAGTGAGTTCGTGTATACACTTCTGAAATAATTTCCAAAAGCCGACACAATGCTGTCGGCGTATTGGATGATTGGTTAGCTTTATTCAGCCGGGGATTTGAGACTGATTACGTTTGCATCGAATAAAATACCAAAATTCAGTCGGATCGAAAGTTATTTTGTTCTCAATACTATGGATGTACATTTTGTAGGCTTGTGCAGTTAAAGCTTTAGTTGAGTATTGTCTTGCGCAGTCTAAATATCTCTAAATGATGATTAGACTTGGAAATTGTAGAATCACGAAATGCTCTTTCCTTTTTATATATATTACGAATTATATCCCCCGAAAACCAAAGAGGGAAACGTCTTTTACGTTTTACCTTGAAGGGTACCGCTCTAGTGAAAGTGTACAGTATATCATAAAAAACATCAGATGCAGAGTTGACGTCCGGCTGCACCGTGACAGGCGACCAGACCAATCATTATCTAGCAGCAACTGATATAAAAGCGGAAAGTTAGCCTTTCTAAAATTAAATTTCTTTATATCAGCTTTATTAAGGGGTAGGTTATTGAGAGAGGTAAGGCTTGCATGGAATTCAAATGACATAGAAGGATGAGAACTTTCTTCTTCCTGAGAACTTCCTCCTGTTCTTCAGTAGGAATCCAACATCCCCATGGTTCACCAGTGTGATCTTAACTGGTCTGCAGCCATTACAGTTGGGTTTTCCAAATCTAGACGCCTTGGATATGGGAATATTACGGCCACACACATCGTTCAGCAGAGTAAAAATCTCTGCTGTGAAAGTCGGATCTTCAGACGACTCGTACTTTAGGTTAAAAAGCATTAAATTGCACGTTTTTGCCTCTACACGATCGATCAGCCCCAGCAGCTGCTTGACGCTGCCTAAGCATTCTTTACAGTAGAAGGGCATAGATCTCTTGCTTAACACCACTGCCCTAATTTCAGTAGCACATGTTTTAATTTTGTTTTAGTCGTACATGTTTTAGTTGCATCTACAATTGAATTATTTAAACCTTTATTAGTCCTAGTTCCTAATGCTAACTTGATTGATATAATTGAAGAAATTCAAAAAGAAATTAAAATCTCTTTTATTATCCAGGGCATATTATAGCCTTGACGATTTTTTTAATGATATCTTTTGACATGTGCTCTGACATCATTTTAGTATTTTAGTTTTGTTTCCTATTAAATATTTTAATTTACTTCCTCTAAATTCTGTTTTATTGACAGCTTTACTTATTTTTTAATCAAATTTATCCAAAAAGATGCTTTTTTTTTCAATCTGTTTTGTTATAATTAATTTTGGTAATGTGTGTAAATTTTATGGTAAAATGTTTTAGATGTTATGTTTGTTTGAAATTTGAAATTTAAAGTGAATTTGGAATTTTTTAGTTTTTAGGATGCTTGTACACAAGATTTTGTTTTGTCTTACGTAATATAGCATATTTTCTTTCTTTCTTTCTTAACTATGAGATCTTGTATGGTAATTATGCACATTATAGTTAAACCTAATGTTTTTGTCGATCATAAAGAATTTTATATGCCATTTTAGATTATTCGATTTCTAATATTTCCTGTAACCTTTTTTAACTTTAAAGTTCTGTATAAATTACACCTGTTTTGGTAATCCAATTACAATTAAAAATTATTTAAAGCATTTTGTTCTGTTATATTTAAGCTTGATGAAACTTTGCTTGATTCAGCACATGTACCCCAGACAGACAAAAGATGTCTGAAATGCGTTAAAAAGATCATGCTCAATAACTTCAAATTTACTTTTTTTGACAAATAATGCCTACTCTCAAATAAAGCAGATAGTATTAAAACAATTTTTTGGAAAATTTTTATTATGTGATATGATCAATTTTGATCCCCGTTTAATCCTAAATATTATATGCATGATACTTTCTAAAAATATACCATTAGGTAATATGGTATATTGTTAGAGAAATTATTTAGAGTAATATTAAATTATTTATTTTATTTTTGTCTTTAAGAGTTATATATTTAGTTTTATTGATACTATTAATTTATTCGAAAACAACAACTTTAGATAAGTATTAAGGTAATTATTAACCAATGTACTTAGTGAATCTAGATCTATTCCTTTTTAAAGTAAAACACTGTCATTAGCGAAAGGAAAATCATACCATTTTAAATATTTAACACATATCAACAGTACAATAATAGAGGTTCAAGGACGGACTCCCCAAAGGACGGCCAATTCTGCAGGTAGAGTACTTTAGCTCTAATTTTTATTAAATATGTTAGATCTGTTAGTAGTGTGACATGTAGCTTTTAAAAAATTGGATATGCTCTATAAATCGAAGTTAGCAGTCTCTAACGCCTAATAAATAGTATTCCATCACAGTTTGAAGAGATATGGACTTCTTTAACACTGCAAAATAGTTCATATATCGTAGGATGTATATAATGAAGATACCTTATTTTAAGGGTAATTAAATTCTCTTTTTACCGTATATTTTTTTCATTGTATGCAGCCATTTTTGAGAAAATACAAAATGATTTCTCTTTAATAAACAATTTATTGCTTCTTGAAGAAAGTTAACTAGCCGTACGCAAGGGTGAACTTCATCACCTAAAATGAAAATAGGGTTCAACTTTAGCGATTCCTTAATTTAAATGTTATCGATTTTCTTTTCAACGTATCCAACATTACCCAATTCTAGATTTATTGCTTAAAACTGTTAATGTAAATTCCTATTTTAGCATTTGAAGAAAAAATTAATAGTTATTTGTTTTTTTTCTAGTGTGAACGGGTTAACGGATGGAAAGATTACTATTCTTGCTAGATTATTCGAAGGCCTTCGACACAGTACTTATGTCACAAAATGCTTTTGGCAATTTTACATACATTAATTACATTACATTAATTATATACGTCCCTCAATCAATACTGTTAGACTTTTTCAAAAGTTTTCTGCTAGATACGTCCCAGTATACATGTTTTATTATGTTTATCTATAGTGTCTAGTTTTTAAATAGTTCATCTTCTTTGAGGGCTCCATTTTAGGTCATTTCCGTCATTTAGGTTATATCATTGTAAAGCCCTGTAGTTTTAATTTTCTAGAATTTGTATACTTGTATGCTTGCTTTGACTGTCAGTATTCTTCTAAAATTATTGGTCTCTTCCGGCAAAAACAATAAAGATAATTCTAAATATTTCGAAACTGTTCCATGGGGTTTTAAAAAGGACGTGCTTCGTGAAATTTCATTCAGTTTTAATTGTTTAGTCAGTTTTTACCTTGGAGGCAATTAAACAACAGCCAAGGCGAGTTAGGTTAGCGTTTTTGACGTTGACAATCAAGGGCGTACCCAGGATTTCAGCTAGGGGGGGGGCAGCTCATACCTTTTTCGAGAAGATGGTCAAAAGAGATGGTGTTTTGAGTTTTCTTTCACATAATTGCGATGTATGCTCATCAAACATAAACCTGTAAGTCTTTCTTCACCCATAGTGCTTCTAAACCACGTTTTAACTCTTCGCACCGTACTGAAGGACCGTTCTACGGTCGCTGTGGTGCATGGACTGCATGGGATAGTGCTCAAATTTATCAATGCCTTTCTGACAGCAGGGTAAAAAATGTTGGCTTCGTTGAACAGATCAACTACTTCTATGTCCCTTAATTGATCACCTGATAAAGCTTCTTCACCCATAAATCATGTCAAAGGTTCAGTTCTTCGGTGATATCCAGGTTATAAAATTCCTGGTATGAATCCGCGTTCTTGTGTAAGTCTGTACTGCTGGTCTTGGGCATATGTAAGGGATGTAGCTTACTTAAATATTATATAAACTTACTTTACTAGTTTTTTGGGAGAATCGAATATTCGATATCAGGACATTCGCGGTCATTTCTGACAATGTTCTTGATATTTTTGATGTGTTCCCCCACCGAGATCATGTCGATCGATTTACCTTGTAGTGCGCTAACTACTGGTTCTAAAACTGCTGAATATTTGGCTATTGCTTGTAGAGCAATAATAAACACTGGTTTTGTAACGGCTGAATGTTACTGATATGCAGATTTTCTGGTGGCATAATTTCTCTCTACGGCTAACGTTTCTAGAGATTTCAGAAGCTCTGGGAAATTTTTAGAAAACTTTGTGATTGATTTATATTTTTCGGACCATCTCGTCGCACACAATCGTGATAGGTTTGAAGCGTAGTTTCGACGTAAAGTCAACTCTCTGAAAAACGTTATAACATCCTTTACAGTGGCGACAGTATTTCTAATTTCTGGCACTGCGTTCGCATCATTTACAACAAGGTTGGGTTTGTGACTTAAACAAAGAAAATATAAAGCACGTATTTTTTTCAAAATGGCTTGTACGCCACCCTCTTTCCCTGCCGTTGTAGAACAGCTATTGAATCCAAACCTTACGCAATCTTCGGTTGGGAGGTTAGAACTAATCAAGAAATTGTTAATTGCTTCGGCAATTGCTGAAGCATTTTGTGCTTTTAGTTCAACGAACCCTACAAATTCTTCTCTGATTTTCCTTTTGCTTTCGTCGTAGAATCGTACGCCTATTGACAGCTATTTTTTCTAAGCTGCGTCTGCTTTTTCACCAGCTAAGCCATGGTCTTCTGAACATCACTTATTATATTATCCTTAATAACTTCGCAACATAAATAATATCAATTCGTTTTGTATTTTTGGCGATGTGTAAACTGCATTGCGACGGCACTTTTCCAGGCGACTCTTTAATTTGTCGTCTCCTAAATTAATTCTCAACTTCAATAAATAATAAAACACTCTCATCTGTCTTGTTTTCCCCTAAGAGGCATATCCTGTGTACCGCAAAATACTAGCTATCGTCCACTATAATTTCAAGATCGATATATTTACAGGCTCTGCTGAAGAATGTGACGCTTGTCTAATGTAAGCATGCAAGGATCTTGGCATTACATGAGTATTTTTTGCGTGGTTGTCATTTTTCATCGCTTCCGCCTCCACTGCTACTTTCCCGACCTTTTTTTCTTTTTTTGCGTGTTGTTCCTAAAAAATGGATACACTAAATCACTCTTACAATGTTTAGGCATAGGACGAAAATACGGAAAATAAAGACCAAGATACCTATAATAACATCACATTCAAATATCATTTACTTCAGACTTCCTATCAGTAAAAGTAAAATTTCGATATTCAAAATTCGTTAACTTTGTGGTATGAACAAAGAAATCAAATAATCATATTAGGTTTTGTTTTGTTTTGATTCACCGCTTTCACAGAATTTCCTGATATCCATTTGACAGAATAATATTTCCAGTCTCCAATTATTGCACAGTAAACGCAAATTAAATCTCGTGTGGCCGCAACTAAACTATAAGACACTATGACGCATGAAATATTCGCTCGTATTAAAATCCGAACCGAATTGAATTGTTTTCGTTGTATCGTCGAACTGAATTGTCTTACTCTGCCTCACGATCCCGCTTATATATTCAAATATTCCTGCTCTCGAAATACGTAGAAAATACTCGACTCTTGACTCTATTTCCGTTCTTGTCTCATACTTGCTATCACTGCCTTTCCTTTCCAGCTAGTACGTTCTTCGTGGTATTGCTATTCAATAGAACATGTCGCTATTGACCGTATAAGTTGATGCTATTTCAGATTTCTCTTTACTGGAAAAAGTACTGTCGTCCAGATAGCGCTCGATGTTGTTTTCTCCGAATAATATGCGGCTTTAGTCCTAGATGGCTCTGATTGTCTCATCGGGAGCGGAAACTACGAGATGCAACGGTTTCGCGGGAGATTTAAATTATATTGAGTCGCCAACAGTATGCTATATCGAATGTTATAGAATATTTAAAGATAGATAAAATAACACGTTTTTAATTCCCACTTGTCAGAAAAATTGACGTTTATTTTATTTTCTATCGTGCCTCGTATAGCCTCGCCCTATAGGTGCTCGTGACAAAGCTTCTCATTACAACAATTACTTATTTGTCATGAACAAGTTTCGAATTATTATAGATTATTATTCTTTAATCTTCAGTGTGACTAATTTGTTACTGAGAATTTTTATAATGAATGTACCATTTCTGTTGACTTATGTAATATTATTATCTGTAATTTGTATTAATAGATTAATTTAAGTCCATTCGAAAAGTATTCAAAACTTATACAAAAAAATATCTGCAGATTTCTTCATGCTATTTAAATAATTAACTTTAAAATAAATAAATTTTTATTCGTAAGTTGTTGGAAACAACTATGATTTTATAACTGATTTTTGAACTTTTATAAAATCTCGTATTTTTTTACTCTAAAGGCACATAGGAAATTCATAGAATATATATTTTAAAGGAAACATTAAGCCGCAAAGAAATATACATTTTTTTTTTATAAAAAATTTAAAGAAGCTCAAGGAAACCCAAAAATACATGAAGGGTCATGAATTAAGTTATCAGTTTAAAAAAAAAATAAGTTTTTTTAAGTTTTAAAAAATATTAAAAAGGGTTTGTGAAAAAAAAGAATGAGTGTATTATTTCGGAAAGGGCCTACTTTAAAGCCGATACAATTATTTTGATACATAATATGCACTTTGAATTTTATTAACCAATTTCCGAATAACAAGGGTTGAATATCTAGTCTATGAGTAATTGGCTTCTTTTATTTTTTACTATCCACTTTTAAATTCCTTTAATAAACAGATTTATCTTCAATCTTAATAAAATAATTGGGATAAATCCCTGTATGTATATATTTTGATTAAATTAACCATACTACCAAATTTCCTTAAAAATATTGACTTCTATTTTGGAAACTAATCTCAACATTATCATGATAAAGTTTTTGTAGCAAAATCCAAATCTAATTCTTTTTAAATTTCTTGCTTAATCGTAATGCAAATAGTATAACACATGTAGATTGTTTCAAAATAAGAACTTCGAAACACATTAATACACATTTTAAAACAGACAATACATACTATATTTACAATTTTATTAAAAGGAAAATCCAACGAAACAAAACAAAGAAAATAATTACGAAAATTAACACATAGGAAATGCGTATAACTGGCTATTACATTTGCCCTTATATGTTAAATAAAAACAGAAAGAAATGAGCGAAAAGATTCATAAAAATCAACAAGAGTATTTTATCAACTTTTGGTTGGTTTGTTAACAAACTGTATCAATCCATAGTCTCCGTTTTCCATCCATTTAACATCTTTTTTTTCGCATTGCTCTGCAACACCTGGTTTCAACCCAACCACTATGTCTGCCTTAATTGTCCTTAGGGTGCAGAGTCGAGAGGGCAGAAACCCTTGTAGTGCTTCTTCAGGAGGTGTAATTGGATCCCAATTTTTGTCACCAAAAAGTTTTCTAAAAACGATTTTAAATTAAAACAGTTTTTATTATCAACGGAGAGCACAAAAAAACTTGCCTGTAGTTGAGGTCTCCTTTGAATATTATCAACTTAGACATTTCTAACTTATTGTATAAATCAGGTGCATATTGTTTCATATAGCTAAAATCAAATGGTAATGTCCAAAATGGGTGAACTACAATTTTCCATGTTTCGTTTTGTACCAGCTCTAAAAAATGTTAATTTTAGGGACCTTCACCCCTATTAAAATATACCGTATTTCTATTTAGTACTCCCGTCTTCCATTGTACCGTTTAAAAATGAAATCATTATTTTTTTTAGCATACCATATATTGGAAAAAAGAAAGAAAGGATATTTTGGAAAAACAAAGAATTTTGTCGACAAATGTGCGGAGTGATTTATTATCCTAACGATAATTTTTGTCGATAACATGCTCTTAAATGGTCGTCCTCGATAATTCAAACTTAAACCAGATGCTTTAATAATTCAGCCATCAATTTACAGTGCATTGTGTACTTTATAGTACGGATTTAAGCATACTTCGGATTTAGGAAAACTAAAGTCTCTGGGTCTATTGTATATTTAAATCATTTGAATTAGTCCATAAAATATTTTGTAAATTAGGAAATATTATTATAATTTAGATATAGCCTAATATAATTAATATACAGGGCAATGAATCGCCCTGTATATTAATTATAGAATTAATGGGCAATACACACCAAATATGGCGATTGAGCTTAACATATCTTATACAAATGTTGCAGGTTTACGAGATACAGGTTGTTGAAAGTTGGAATTTTAATTTGAAATTTCTTAATAATTTTGTGATTTTAAGCAGTATCGTCTTGAAAATTGGCGACTTTATATGTTTTGACATGAAAATTACGAATTTTGTGGTGAATGTAGCATTATTTATACAGAGTGTTAGTTACACCCTGTTACTTAGATAAATTACAACATATCTTTATTGCCTATTCAGTTATGGCTAAAACGACTAGAAAATCTAAAAGGCATTTTAATTTTGAATAAAAAAGGTACGCTTGTTTATTTTATGTAACTCTATGGTATCTCCAGTTCAGAGATTGCCCATTCTTAATGAATCACCCTGTATATAGATTATATAAATAAATACGTCGCACGTCACATGTGTGTTCTCTACTTTTAATTTTTAATTCTAGTAGTTGATACCAATATATTTGTTGGTAGCAATGTGAATATATTGTATACAGTGGCGTACTTAAATCTAATGTAATGAAAATTTAGTATTCAGTCGAACATATTTATTTTATTTCATTTTAGGTTTTGTAAGTATTTACTGGATTGAGTAGTGAATTATTACTAAAATTTTTATTAGTTGGTAGATTTAAAATTTATTGCAACGTCATGTCCGAAAAAAATGTAAATCTAATATCTTTTATATGTAAAAATACACGTATCTATAAAGATCCATGAATTTATAAGACTGGCAAAGGTGAATTGTTTGAATGTTCCTATGATTATTGTAACGAATGTGCAGGTATCAGCCTTATCGGAGGCACAAGCCTTAGCTTTAGTTTAAATAAAACTGCTTTTTTATAGCTAAGAATGTAAGGATAGATTGGGAATACAAACCAATAAAGATATATTGGAAAAATTATATAATGAAAGTAAAAATCTGCACGAACAAATTACTTTTACGCGGACTGATAATAAAGATAAAACATTAATTCCGGAATTAGTATTTTAAAATCTAAAATTAATCTGGAATTTTAAATTCAGGAACCGAAAACAGTCGTAGAGACAAAGGACGCAATAGTTTCAAAATTGCGTAGAAGCACGTGGAACTGAGGACGAAGTATTTAAAGCGCATCAAACAAATCAAGAAACATAAAAAAACTATTTTGAGAAAATTGAAGTTTTAAAACTCGAGGTACAAAATAAAAATAATCAACTAGAACTAGAGACAAAGGAAAAAATTAAATAAAATTACAAAAAACAAGAAATATGAAGAATAATTGCAGAAATAAATAACTTAAAATTATGAACAAAAAGAACTAACAAAGAAAACGCTGATATACCCAAGATTGATAAAATATGAATTGAGCTTAGTCAAAGAAGAACATTTTTGAGAGAGAAATTAAAAGAACACTATGCAAAACTATTGTCCTTAGGAAATTAATTATAAAATTAAAAAAAAAAAACAAACTAAAAACGCTTCGAGAAAAAAATTAAAAAATACTAAAGGAAATAAAACTACAAAGCAAGCAGCTCATCATATACGAAAAGGAAATTGAATTGCTAGCTCGAACGATTTTAAAAAGGGACAACTGCCATATTTTCGCGAAATTCATAGCAAAATTAAATATCGCACATACATAAATGTAATGTTTACCTTTGTTCTCTTTTTTAATTATAGACTTAATAATTTGAAAAATATAGTCAATAAATTTAATAACAAACTTAAATGCTATGCCCATAAATTAGACTATTATAGCAAGAGGAAAAAAGCTTTTGCTGATATAAATAATCAATTTTGAAATCGACTTAATAAGGAGGAGATTGTTCGACAGATTAACATGGTTATTTCTATTTATAAAGCAAGTAAAAGTAGGTCGAACCTTATACCGGATGACAATTTGAAAACAAACAGCATGTAATATTGCTTTTACGAACGATAGTAAGAAAATTAGGCGAAACACATCAAAACAATCATGGAACAGCTACAACCCAGACAAAAGTAGCTTCGGAGATATACAACCAGTATGGCCTCCTATTGTGTTTCTTGCCTGGTACTGTTAGATTTCAGTAAGGGCTTTGACCTCATAATCATGAGATGCGGTTGGCTAAAATGAGCTTCTTCCGTTTTTTCAGTGAGTGTTTGCAAATGGTTCCAAAGTTATCTTCAACTAAGGACGCAGATTGTGGAACTGGATGGAGCAAGATCTGAACCTGTTGTCACTAATTATGGAGTGCCCCAGGGTAGTATCCTCGGATCTTCATTATTTAGCATCTACACTAGCGATCTTCCAGAGCAAATTCGGTTTTGTTCCGTAAATCTTTATGCAGATGACACACAGTTGCTATCCGGATTTCCTCCTCATAGTACATGTCAATGTATGCAGCAAATTAATGAGGACTTAAACTCAATATTTAAATGGTTAAGACAGCATAGGATAATTCTGAATGCTTGCTAACACAAGCACATACTTACTCATTAGTTCTAATACATTAGAAAAAACAATTTCTTCAATCTAATTTCACTACTTTGCATATAAATAACAGTGTCCTTCCTTGTTCAACATCAGCAAAAAATCTTGGTGTCATTTTTGATGAGGTCCTAAACTTTCAGGTACATGTCAAAAAAAATTATCATGCATGTATGCTTTACTTAGAAGTTTGTATCAATTTAAATTTGTTTGCCCAAAAATATCAAATTAATGCTTGTGGAGGCTCTTGTTTGGTCACAGCTAGATTACTGCAATGTTGTTTTTTAGAATTACACTCTTGATATGAAAAACAAAATTCAGTTAGCTCAAAACGCCTCTATGAGATCTGTTTTCAACATACAAAAATTTGATCACATAACACCAACATATGTTGACAATAAAATACTAAAATATGAAAGTAGAGCAGCTTTGTGGTCAGTTTGTTTATAGAGTTTACAAGTCGAGGTACCCTAAATATCTTTCAGATTATTTAACAGCAAGACAAGATTTACATAGTCACCGCCTAAGAAACATTATAAGATTTGAAATACCAGAGCATACAACTGAAGGTTTTAAAACTCATTCGTCTTCCAGGGTTAATTTTTGTTAAACTCTGAAGTATACAACTTAATAAGATCATACTCACTTTTCACTTTCAAGAAGAAATACAATATTGTAATGTTAAGTAATTTTAAGAAACGAGTTTTGTATAAAGTCGTATTGTATTGAAACTGCCCACTGTATTTTTCAGGTAGCATGGAAGAACACATTATGTGAATGTTACCTTTTATGTATAATATTTTGTTGTTGCATATTAAACTTATACAAATTAAAAATACTTATAAACTAAACAAAACAAGTAATGAACTTAAAAATAAAAAAAAACACTATTACAATACAAACTAAATGAGTACTAAACAGACTAGTAAGTCCACATAAATACTCCAGAAAGCGTAGGATATTTTAGCTTGGTAACTATAGACAAAAAAGATCATTATGACAGTATAACGGATTATCTAAAAGGAGTTGCTTTATTTTCAATTTAAATTTATTCAAACTGTTAATTTCTCTTATGCTCTTTGGTAATTTATTATATGTCTTGGGCGCCACAAAAATTGCGTTCTTTTCGAGTAGCACCGACTTCGCAAGATGCTAAAGTTATGCTGATGTCTTGCTTGCATACCTTTATTGTAATCCGAGTTCGTTACGAAGTAGTGACTGCAGGTTTTCGCAAATATTAAGAGTTTATAGAAATAAATCGAGTATACTGTCATAATACGGTGCTTTGAAAAACCAATAATCGCTCCTGATCGGAAGAGATCTCCCATTAAACATAAAAGTCGACTTTGGACATGGGCATGAAAAAGTCCAACTACACTCGTGCTTAGCATACGTGTTAAGTCACTGACCACAAAGCACGATGTTTCCAAACCTTTTGCTAGGTGATCGATGTGGGTATTCCATAATAGCCTGTTATCAATTTGAAGCCCCAAGAATTTTGTACAATTTTAATTATTTAGAGATTGGGTGTCAGTTCTTATGAAAGTACTTTGGAGGTTTGTAATAGTTGAGTGATTATTTTTAATATAAATAACAGTAGACTTTTCAGCGTTTAATAATAATACGTTTTCTTTGCACTAGTTTGCGAAATTCATAGAAACTTCGTGGCAGCTAGAGCCTGTATCCGTGTAGGTCGGTTTTCACACTATGACTGAGGTGTCGTCTGCCAATTGACATATTAAAAAAATATGTCATAAAAATAAAGAAATAGTAGTGGGGATAGTATTCCCTCCTGGGGAACTCCGAAACTTACCTCAAGCATTGAGGAATTAAAGGGATAATTTTCTATTTCATTTAATTTATTTCATCAATTTATCAATTTGATATTAGGATTTCCTGTAATGTTTGAGAGCCAGTGAATATTTTTTTCTTGATTTGAGAGGTTTAAAATCTCGTCTGTCACCCACCGACTTTTTTGTTTTTTCAAGAGTTTGCCCAGTTTTCGGGCCACGTCCACCAATACCGCCTTGTGATCAGAAAATTCACTTTCTTCCGTAAATGACAAAACCTCATCGTAGTTAGTGTAAATGTTATCGAGTGTTGTACCTGATATGGTTCTAGTAGGGAGAGAATGCGATGGTTTTAGATTATACGCGGACATTAGATCCTCAAAGCTAGACTTATTAGATTCAGAATTATTGACATTAAGAAATTTTAAATTAAACCAAACCCTCTCTAAATTTTTTTGAAACATGTATAACTTTTCTTTGCTGTAATCTGGAGAGCGGTATAGAAACAGAAAAATGCAATTTATATTTTCAAGTTTAAACTCACAGTCACAATGTTCAAAAGTTTGTTTAAGGCAATGGAAATCATAATATACGGGTTTTACCTTAAAATCTGATTTTGCAAATAAAGCAAGATCAGAAGGTGGTGGGGGAGACCCAAATGAGACCTACAATAAAAAGTACTTAAATAATAGTCTTCAAGAGAAAATGTTTTAAATTCAGATTCATTGCACCAGTGTTCTGCAATATCCACTAGTGCAGGATTCTTTAGTTTTGACAAAAATACCTGAACTTCGAGCTGCTTTTTACGTGCATTTCTCATAATGATTTGGCAAAAACGCACGATTTCTTGGCTTAAATTGTTGGTGGGACGCATCTTGACAACACTGAAACTCGCTTAACATTATTCCTTTGTCTCAGGCGGTGCTTGATAAAATAGAATCTTTAAGGTCAGCTCTGACTCTAATTTTGAAAGCACTGTTAGAGCCTCTCGTTTATCTTAAGTAGTGGCATGCGGTTGATTGTTCATCTTTGTCTCCCGCACTTGCTTTTTCTCCATCTCTAGTGAGGTTAGCGATTGATGGTGATGTGCCTGCGAAGTAGATGGAGTGGATACCGACGCAAATTGCTGTTAGCTTTGTTATTAAATCATTTTCGTGTTTTATTTGCTCTTGCAGAAAGCTTATATTATCATGCATAGTAGAAATTACAAGATTTTTGTCCTTAAGGATTTGTTTCAGTTGGAAAAGCTCACCTGCTATGGGTTGATTGCTCCGTCGAAATGGAATGTCTTTAGAAGCCATTCTATCAGGATGAACAGGTTTACAACAAATTATGCTATTGTCGCTAAGTTTCTGGATATTATTGTAGTATTTTACACAACCTGGGTGTATTTACCGCAACTAACACATTTTAAGCCATTGGCCGGTGCGGTATTACACTTTTTACATTTTTTAGTAGGACGTTCGGCGCTAAGTTGTTCAATTCCAGCCATCTTGAAGTCAATCTAGGTGGCCATTCTATGGATCCCCTCCTACCAATCCACTGCTCTAGGTAATGATGACCCAACCACTCCTTCACTGGGCGTACATAATGCGGAGGCGTTCCATTTTGTTGGAAGTGCAGCAAATGATCACCTAGAGCAAGATTTCCATTGGCGTACCTTTGATTTTCCACCTCATGAACTATAAGAGGTTCTAAAGATGTGTTTAACATTTCTCATAAATTTCACCATTTAAAGTTCCATTGATGAAGAGGGGACCGATGATGCTATTGCTTAATATACTCACCCAAACTTTTATTTTTTGAGGGTATTGCGTATGCCCCTCTCTAATAATGTGAGGATTAAAGTCGCTCCAATAAAGACAGGTTGACAAACAATTGACCTTGCCATTTAATTAAAAAGTGCACTCGTCATGGAAGCACATATTCTTGATTAATATGGGCTGAGTAATAATCTTGTACGTCATAATTTCGCAAAACTCAATACGTCGGTCTGGGTCATCATCCCCTAATTTTTGGGTAATTAGCAGTTTGTATGGATGAAATGTGTGAAGCTTCAATACTTTCCTGACCGACTCACGCGAATGTCCAGTTTGATCTGCAACTTTGCGAAGGGATAGTGGGAGTCATAGCAACTTCACCAAGAACCTTAATCTGAGCGGCCTCATTGAGCAGTCTTTGCTCATTCCTTTTCTTATTGTTAACAGATCCTGTTTTGTTAAATGTAGCTACTAGCTCACAGATGTATCTCTCTGTGTCCAACATTTCTTTCACGATGTCTTTCGTTGAATAGAGCCGCCGTTCTTGCAAAGCAACGATTTTGAGCTCCATGAACAAAAATCTTTTTACGCATTCAGCAAGACACTAATAAGTGAAAACTATTGAAATTATTTATGAAAACTTTCACAGATTTTTTTACTGATTCTAGAAGAAATTATAAAATAAATAATGAACCCTAAGAGTTGGAAAATAAAGAACAAATAGCTACTTATCATTTGATAGCAAGTATAAGCAAAACGAGAATCTTCGAAAACGGCAAAAAAATTAAAAAGTCAGGGTTTTCAAAAAAAAAAAATTTAAATGCAGTTTATGCAGAATTTTATAAGGAGCACAAAAATGGTAAAAGAAATAATGGTTATCATTTAAAATTTTAAGGGCAGGTGCACTGGGGGTCAGGAGGTTGAAAGTAACACGACAACAAATGCCTCAAAAATTGTCCCCCTTGATATCTTGATTGACGTGTTTCGCCCAATTTTCATACGCATATGCATCACCATTGATATCATTGATAGAGGTAATAGTAAATGCTGTTCGTTTTGAAAATGTCACCCTGCATATGTACCAACTATATCTTTGTTTATGGATGTTGAATCAAATAAAAAACAAGGGGAAGAAGCAAATTGTAATAATCAACCAATAAAACTATAAATCTTGCAAATTAAATTTTTTTAGAAATGGGTGTAGGCGAAATTTCAATATCATAGAGAAAAATAATATTTTTTTATTACATCTTAATGCATCTAGTTTAACGGACGATTTTGATGAAATTTGTAATTTGACCATTAAGAAAAATCCCATAGTAGTCACATGCTTGACAGATAATGTTTTGGACACAGATGATGGTATAGATAGTGTCAGTAGAAAGACCAACAAAGCATTAATATATGTTAGAAATAATACACAATGCAGGTCTGTACACAGAAAAAACATTGGTTAGTTACAATTAAAATAGTTTATGATAACAGGAACTATTTTATAGTTTCTCTTTATAGGTCTCCTAGTTCTTCAAGGGTTGAGAATTTTCAACGTGGCGTGAAACCATTCTTGATAATCAATCTTCTGTCATGATTAATGACTTTAATAAGGATTAAACTCGGGAATCGGAAAATTAAGAAAATATTGTACATAACAAAACCCAATCAGGTAGAGATAAGGACTCAATTATTGATCTAGTAATAGTAAACCATCAGACTATGTTTCACGCCAGGGTACTAGAAAGTAAAAGAATTACTGATCACTATATAATTGAAATTTTATACAACAATGGGTATTCAAGAGAGCCAAAAATCTTGCAAAGTAGAGAGGAAAATATATTGATTTCGTGACTTTGAACAACCTATCGCACCAGTACAATTTTATTTAAATTCATGCTAATACAAATGAAAAATATAATGAATTTATTATTATAATAAATGCATTAGGTATAGCTCCGTTGAGTACAGTTAATATAAAGTTTAGTGGAACGATGTTGTGGTAACTTAAAGAATTTATACAAAAATAAGCAAGTACTGAATTTACTGGAAGTCGACATTAATGGCAAATTTAATGCTATGAAAAATAAATTACCCTACAAATTAAACAACTAATAAATAAATAAATATTTCATAGACAGTATAAATAAAATTATATTAGATGTAGAATTATTTCAGAGGCTTTGTAATTTGGAATTTTAAGATTTTCTCATTTTAAATTAATTAATTATACAAAACTTAAAGAAATTTTATTGAACATGGTGAATAAGACAAGGCCTAATTATGAGTAATTAATATTAACCTAGTTAGAAATACTTTTGCGTATATTAAAGACTATACAGAGACAGAGAGAGAGAACAAGAAAGAGAAAGGCCCAAAACAAACAGGGAGAACCAATATTATAATAAATATTGAAAACATCATGGATCGTTATATTATTTCAACTGAGGATGGAACCTGCAAAGATGTCGTTAACAGACTCGCCACAAATCATATATTGAATTACAGAACGAAACAACACGCTAACGATTTTCACCTGCGTAACTTATTGCGAGCTTATGGGGTGCCAAAAGTTGAAAATTGATTCTACAACTTCAAATTAATATTATATTTGGATGAGGCAACTTTTAGAAGCAATGGTTTTGTTAACAGATATATGCCTATGTGTTATGTCCAAAATCTGGAAACAAGTCTTTTTAAACGCAAATATTCCTCTTTGTGTGCACAAGGAACTTTGATTACAAAAACTTTTGTTAAAAAATACTCTTTAATTAAATAAGCTATAAATACGGCAGTCCATTTAACAAATCAACCAAATTTCACGTTCTGTTTTCCAGTCTCATGTAGCATTGATCATTAATCACCTTGTATAAAGCCTTACTTTTATTTCTTGTAAATAGTATTCTAACAAAATTTGACGACATGGCAAACTAAATAGAAAAACGACTTTCTTGACAAACAGTTCATAAAAAAATAGAGCTACTAAATAAAAACTAAATACAGCTAGTACCTTTCCACTTTAAGCCAAGTTTTCTCATGTTAGAGTTGTCACTTTGGCTCAACTGATTGAGAGTCCAATTGAAGTCATACTCCGTAACGTCTGATATAAACCAGGGGATTTGTTTTACATGGAAATTTACTTTTTTGGCCATCGAAAATGAAGTTACCAAATCCATCATACAGAGATCAGTAAAAACTTCATATCCTGAGTTGTCTAGTACTACATCTAAAATAAAAATTCAATATTTTGCATCATTGATAAATGTATAAGCCCACCTATTTCTTCTTGTCCAGTAATGGAACTATTGGCTAAAGCTTGATAAATATTTTCAGAATCATCCACTAATACAAATTGTTCTAATTCTTTGGTATCATGAAGCTTTCCGGGTCCATCCACTTTTCCTAGGCTAATGGAGAGATCACATTTATTGCCCCAAAGATTAAGCTAAAAAAATTATAAAATAAAACCATAATTGGAATTAATTTAATAGAGATTTACCTTCAACATTTTTAGAATTTTTTCTCTTTTATCACAGGTTTCCACTTTATTATTAATGTTGATAATAAATTCACTTAAATGAACCATAAGATCTCTTGATTTATGATAAGCTTCAAACTTTGATGATTGAAAATAATCAAAATCTTTCAGCCTGGTCCTAAGGAAAAAAGTTTAACGTAAGCATGGAAGCCCAAAAAATATCGAATTTTAGTCAGTTTTATGAAATTACATTGTATTTAGAAGACATGATAAAGCTAGTCGACACATCTCGTGAGAGTAATGGACAGGGCCTAATATTCCAAATTCTTAATGTAAATATGTATTATAATATTATAGGGTTTTTGGTACAAACTACTACCAATATTTTTACCAGATATAATGATTCTTAATCATGACGGTTCTAATAGTCAACCAAAATATCAAAGCATCTGCAATGTATTTTTGGCTCAATTTGCACAATCAACTCATTTTGTCTCATATTAGATTTTAAATCAAAATTTTTTAGTAACTTGCGTTTGTTTTCCCTAAAAATTAAACTAATATTTTCTCGTATTTACTGTTTTGATCTTAGTAAGATGTACAAAGATTATATGGGCCTTAGCAATCATGTAATCATGGACCTGTGGAGACCCGAGTATATATAGAGTTTAAAAACATGTTTTCAACAACTTTCATTACTAACATATTTTCACAACTCGTTAGATTTAAATATCACCTACTTTTATAATTGGGAATATAATATTTGCAATAGAAAAAGGTTTGGGTCTGTCTTGTCTTATTGGTTGAAGAGTTAGAATAAAATTTGTAGAGCTGTAAGCAAGAGGTCGGCAGGTATGTTACTACAGTATACATATACAGTGCTTTCATTTCAAACAATCCACCCTTAATAACTTTCTTAAAAAAAAAAACACGTCAAATTAGATATACAGGGGGACGTTTAATTATGCTTTTACTGAAGTTCTGTCAATCACCTCCTCACCTCCAGCTAACCTCACTTTAATATGTCAAATGGGAACCCCCATCGTGTGATACATCATAGTAAGGAGCGTAAAATTCTCTATTCAACGGTACCAAAAAAAATGAAATCGGTAAATGTGTAAGCAAAATAGTTAGCTAAAATGTCTAGAAATAATGAATATTTCATTTACGCCAAACTTTGTACTATTATTAACGTAAATAAAACAAAAATGTTAAATATTTTCTACATTCAATATAAAATCTAATTGGGCAAAAAAAAAATTTTCTGTACATAATATTATAATCAGTAAAACAAGATGTGCGAGTCGGATGAACGCTATTAGGATTTAAAAATTTTAATTTCAAAGAAATTATCAAAGCCCTTATTTATATAGAAATTGACCAATCGCAAGAACTAATATTTAATAATTTTTTTTTCGCGAAATGATACATAATATTTTATAATTTATACAATGGATTTTTTTATAGAATTTATTTAAAAATTCAACTTTATTTTCCTTTCAGGGTTTTATTTTGTGTAATTTTTTCATTTGAAAAATTGGAGTAAATACTATTTTTTTACCAATATGGAAAGCAGAGAAGGAAATCCTGACCCCTAGTAAAGGCACTGAAAATTATATAGTCCTTTATTTGTTATTATTTCTGGATCATGGTACTATAGTTATGAATTTTATAATTCAGTCATTACTGACAATTAGCTACAACCTACTGATATTCTACATAAAAATAACAATTAACAGATTTTTTTGTTTGGAAAATCATATAAACTTTTATGTTTTACTATATAGAAGTACTGTGTAATCTGAAAATGTAAAATTACGCTCCGTTGAATGAAACTAAATATAAAAGAGGTCCCCAGAATAGGCCTTCTCTGCTAACATCGCCCAGTCCTGTAATCCAAGTTCTACTATCTGAGTAACTTAAATGTTTACTTATCTGAGTAATGTAAAGATCTACATCAAAAGGTTTTTTAAGATTTATGTACTTTTATTAGATTTTCACCTATGTTTGAAAAGGTACTAGCAACTTTATTTATTTAGTGTACTTATTTAGAATAGAGATATAAAAGGAGAGTTTAACATCTCTAAATGAGAGTCCGGCCCTGAAACTGATGGCATGACAAAATATTAAATTTATTGAGAACTAACTTTTTTTTTGTAAGATTTTATGAGGGATTTTAAACTCAGATTTTTTAAAAGTTCTTGAGATCACAGATAATGGAGCAATGAGTCTGTAATTATCAACAAAAGATGTATCATTCTCTTTGTGTAGAGGTACAATAAAAGCTGCTTTTAATTCTTTTAGAAAATATCCATATTGAAAGGATAAATTGATAAGTCAATAGAGCATACCACACTAACAACAAATTACAACGGATTATTTTTATATTTATTTATGGGTTGTAGTTAAGTTATCAGAGCCAAATCAGTATTAATGACAATTAAATGGTTAATATGGTTGTTAATTCTGTTAGAATTTAATAGTTTATTATTGTGGTTAGTTTAAATGAATTATTATGTTGTATTATTCTTTTTTGAAATGGGGTTGATCCCATATAATAATAAATAAATAAAATAAATAACAGTGTAGGTCCAAACAATGGCTTCCACTTTTAATTGGATGCTGGGATCCAGAGACACCATTAGTGCATCATCATTAAGAAAAAAAAAGTTTTTAAGAGACTGTGTATGTACTCCCTCTCTTATCCCCTCTTTATTTTACTCAGTAGGTCAGTAGGTCATAGGACAGTTTTTCCATCCCAGTGGAAACTCAGTTTTATTATGCCTATATTTAAATGTGGTACTGCTAATGAAATGATCAATTACAGGAGTGTGTGCATACAGTCTGCCATTCCAAAACTTCTAGACAGTCTTATTTATGACCAAATTTTTATTGCAAAGAACTTTAGTGTGAGTGAACTGTTAAGTGAACCATCCGTTAGTACAAACTTGTTGTTGCATCAGGGTGCTCTGTTGAATGCTTTGGAGAGAGGTGAACAAGTTGATGTAATATACAGTTGATGTAATGACAGTGTCAACCATAGCTTATTACTAGAAAAATTGAGACTTTTTGGTGTTTCAGATTGTTTGGTGGCCCGGTTTGTGAGTTTTCTTTCTGACAGATTTCAGCAGGTACAAATTGGTGATGCTAGGTCACACTGATAAGGTGTGGGGTTCCACAGGGTGGTCATTATTCTCTGTTGTTTTTGGTTTGCTTGTTTTGGTTTGCTTTGAAAATAGTAATTTTTTGTTATTTGCTGACAATTTAAAGTTTTATAGGGTTATCAGTTCAGAACAAGACATGGTTCTCTTGCAAGATGATCTAAATAGATTGTGTGAATTGTGTGTCGGTAATAGTTTGGCTTTGAATGTGGGTAAATGCAGTTACAATAGTTTCTACAAAAGAAACAAACAGGTTATTTCCTCCTATACTATTGATAATGTTAATCTTAGATACACTGAAGTAGTAAAGGACGTTCGTATCTTTTTTGATGAACAATCGAATTTTAATACCCATGTGAATACTATTATAACTAAAGCATCTAAGGTCCTTGGTTTTGTCCTGTGCAATTGTAAAGACCTGTCAGTTAAAACTTGCAAAAGGTTGTCCATATCACTTGTCTCTTTGTTGGAGTATGGATCAATAATCTGGTCTCCTCTTTACATGAATAATTGTATTGCACTGGAGAGGACTTTTTCTTAGTTAATTTTGCATTGTTAATTGTTCAGATTTTAAGAGATTATTATTACTACTTGTAAAACAGTTTAATTAATTATCCTTGGTATTAGGATTAAGTCTGATAATTATTGTTAATTAGTAATTAGTGAGGTAGTCTAGCTTTTATTTCTTTTTCAAAAATATTAATATTTTTTGTAATGGGGTTGATCCCATGTATTGATTAAATAAATAAATAATTGGTTGACCAGGTATTTGGCCACCTGGTGTTTAGCGATTGGTCAAGGTGAGAGCAGATGTATAAGCATTACTGTAGGTATATCCTGGATACATCTGTGGAGTATAAGGCAGTGGACTGTAAATAAGGTTGCTGGAAATGACATATGCTGTGTTCTCAATCTTGGTTAACATTGAATATTTTATAGTTTTTCAAATTTATAGCTACTGCAAAGATAAAAGTTATAGCATTTTAAAAACTTACGTGTGTCTAAATATATCTTTAATTCTCGCATACATATAACATTCAGTTAAAAGCCATATGGTATTAAAATGAGTAGTTTCACCATCTTCTGATGCTTGCTTTGTTATGTGACTATTATATAATCGATTTTCTTCAGAAGCTTCATCTAGTGGAGTTAAAGGTTTATTTGTTTGAATCTCATATTTGAGCTTTGACAGTTCTCCAATAGCTTGTTTCAGGTCATCAGCACTACCCTAAAATGAATGAAGCTCTGAGGCTTTTATACTCAAAGATGTTACAAAGGCACTAACCTCCCCAAATTCATTAGAAATACCTTCTTTATTTCTTACTAAACTATCAATAACCTGTGTTAAAATGACCGGCATTCGATTTTTTACAGTGTGATATGCAAAACTTCTGTAAAAATTATTCAAATAGTTAATTTTTCTGTAAAATTTTCTATAAAGTTTTATACCTTTTATAAAACGCTGTTAAAGGCACATTCCTGGGCGTCTTAAGATCCAAACTCATATCTGTACATTCACACATTGTGGGATTAAAAATTATGAAATAAAAAATATTAAACAGTATAGAAGGCGATAAATAAGGCATATGAACATGCAATGAAACTGTATTACATACTATTTGAAGGATATCCAAGGTCGTAGCTATAAAGTAGATTTTATTCAAGTTCAGATTTTTTTTTTGCTTGATTTATTTGACTTTGAAAATCAGCAGATATTTTATCTCTTTCCAGCAGATATTCTGCTGCAGATATTCTTTCAATTTAAATCCATAGATGAATACTTCCTTGATAGGAAACTCCCGTCAAGAGCCAATTGAACACTGAATGCCGGTTGACTGTTGCGCCCTCTGAATGTCGAGGAGTAGTTCTAACCGGATGTGAAAATGTGTTAAACTAGAACTTTTTTGTCGCTATATTAAATAAAGTTCTAAATTTATCATTTCTTCTATTTGCGTACTACAATTTCTGAAAGAACCATACATTTCCTAATAGATATAAAGGTGTTGGTTTCAGAAATTACACAAGATTCACAAAATCTATTACTTTAATATAAGAGTCTATAGCAAAAAAAATTACAAGTTATACAAGTTATGGACTCAATAGTGTTAATCCTTATAAATATTTTGCTTATGTGTTTCCTGTATTATATTTCGCTTTGCATGCTAACTTTAGTTTATAAATTAAGTTACACGACGTAGGATAAGTCAATCTTTGTTCTTTACTTCACGTATTAATGTATTCTTGTTGTAGAAATTAAAATTGGGTTTTTTAAAAGACTCTTAAATCAACCCGTAACATAATTGGCGCAGTCGGTAGGATCGGTTCAGTTCTATTCGATAACGAACATATCGTGAACGTGAGTTTTAACTCTTTAGAATCGATTCGAACGTAATTTCGCACAAGAACGACGTGATAGCGAAGACACTGGTTCACCACCGAGGTATAAGAAGGCTGACAAGTTACCACTATCGAAACTGGTAAGTGCCCAATTTTTCCTCAAACCTTTCCCTTAGATTGAATTGTCCAAGTGGAAAGTTTAGGCTAAGATTTGATTTATTGATTATTTGATTTATTGATTATTACACTATATATCAAGCACGGAACTATACAATTGAGTATATTACGATAAATATTGTATTGAATTTGAAAAACTAACGTCTTAATTCAACATATTGAATTTATTTAGATATTAAGCATTTAATTTTGAAACGTTTCTCTAGAGATAAATCCCTTGATTTTACTCTTTTCTTCATAGCGAAAGAAGAAAGTTTGAAAGTATTCTTCTTTTAAGAATTTATTTTAATTTTTGAAAATTAACCAATTGCAATTGAATAATTCTACCTATTCAATTTCATTTTATTTTTATTTAGGAATATTCTATTCACAAGAATATTACGTAATGAATAGCATTTGCACTTATATTGCTAATTGATTTATTTACTAATCCATAATTTTATGTCAGAAACTAGCGTTGACAAATTAGCAGAACAATTTTTCAGAACCCTTAATTTAAGATCGAGAACTATTGAAATACGTAACAATATGCCTAACGCAGTAGAAAATATGCCTAACGCTAACGGACAAGTAGCAGCCGTTAACTACACACTTTTAAAGTTGTATGTGGACACAATTTTCCCTTATAATGGTGATCCAACTACACTGAATACATTTATTTCAGCTGCGGAATTTTTATTTGAAACTTATGGTAATCAGGATGACCCTATTTTAAAGAATTATTTAATTAGAACCATAAGAATGAAATTAGTAGATCGCGCCTAAATACTAGTAGGTAGCCGTATGGAACTAACAACTTGGGAACATATTAAAAATTCCTTAGTAGATTGTTTTGGCGACAAACGTAACTTGGAATGTTTAGAACAAGATTTATTCGTAGCAACCCCACACAAATTTGAAAAACCTCTTGAATTTGCAAAACGACTTCAAGTTTTGCGTAGCACTCTAGCCCAAAAAATAAATGGTTATTCAGATAACGAAATGGGCCCTGAAACAAAAGTAATTTATCTAAGACAATATGATTCGGTTTGTTTACGTACCTTTATCAGAGGATTAAACAACCCTCTTCAAAGTATAATAAGATTAAAAAACCCTGATTGTATTGAAATGGCAATGACGATGATTAATGAACAAGAGAATTTCCATTACACGCAAAATCTATTTAAACCCATGACACCCTTAAACAATAATAATAACACTAATAAACAATTAACCATACAACAGAAAACAAATAATTATCCACCAAGAAATTTTAACACAAATACACCATATTATAATCAAAATCAAAATAACAACAATTATAGAATACCCCAAAATTATTTTAACACACAACCCCAACAACATCATTCTTTTAACAGAAATATGCCGCTTACAAATAATAATTATGCTGCTAATTATAACAATAATAATTATAATCACACACATAGGTCAAGTTTTCCCACTGGCCCAGTACACATACAACCTAGGCAACTACCTCAACGTCCCTTGCCTACAAATCAACAAGTTTTTGGCACACCTAGAAATGTGTTCAAACCAACAGGTCAAGTACCCCCAAATAAACCAGAGCCTATGTCAACTAGGACAAACTATACAATACCACAAAGGTCAAACCATTTTAGACCTGCACAATCTTTTAACCACCAAGAAATTTCACAAAATAATTTCCAAATAAATCATAACGAAGAAAATACCTTTAACAGCGAATATGACAACCCCAATTTAAGACAAATACCCCCTGATAATTCTATTAATCAATATAATGATTATGATTATAATGTTAATCAATACCCTATAAATGACGTCTCAGAAAATCAGTGTATCGATCAAAATGATTATTCTGATAATCAATACCCCATTAATGATTATGCCGATAATCAAGAAATTTTTCGCTTAGACAGCCCACCGACAAATTCAAAATAACAATAGATTTAAATAACCAAGAATTTTATAATAGATTACCATATGTAATAATTCAACACCCCCTATAAAATTATTAATCGACACAGGATGTTATCCATCCATGATAAGACCATCTATTGCCGAAAAATACTTCCCTGAAACGATTTTCCAATGTTCATCTCACTTAAAAACAAGCGTAGGTGAAAAGGAACTTTTATACAAAGCTAATATACCCGCATTTAAAGAATTTAAAACTAATTCCAATATAGAATTTATTTTATTTGATTTCCATAATTTTTACGACGGAATTATAGGCCTTCGTGAATTAACAAATTTCAGTCTTAATATTGACCTAGTAAACCAGATGCTAATAAACTCAAAAATATCGAACGTAACAATTCCATTTTACTACAGAGAACCCGATACAACCTTTAAATTAACAGTAAATGCCCACGAAGTAATAAGTGCAAAAGTACCCGTAGCAACACGATATACATGTGACGTAATAATACCTGAAGGTACTATAGATAAGCTATACGTGCCCGAAACGCTATGCACAGTAAAAGATGGTTTTGCCCGTGTAGACATTTTTAATAATACAAACGAAAATATCACTGTTGACCTAATTAAACCCATACATTGTTATCTTTTACCGGAAAATGAAAAAGAAAACTATCATTTCTTTCATATTGATAATATAATAAATGAAAATTATATATGTAATAAAAATAAATACCCAAATAATTTTGACAGAAATAAACCCGATATAACTAATTTAATAAGACACGAACATCTAAATAATGAAGAAAAAAATCGACTTTTTAAATTGATTAAAGAATTTTCCGATATATTCCACGATGAAAACGAAAAATTAAGTTTTACCAATAAAATAAAGCATGAAATTAGAACACAAGATGAACTTCCTATACACACTAAATCTTATCGATATCCATTTATACACAAGGAAGAAGTTCAAAGACAGATTAACAAAATGCTTAATGACGGAATAATTAGACCAAGCTCAAGCCCGTGGAGCAGTCCTATATGGATAGTCAGCAAAAAACCAGACGCAAGTGGCAAGCAAAAATGGCGTATAGTAAATGACTACAGAGGCGTAAATGCGAAAACTATCGATGATAGATACCCTCTACCAAATATTAACGACATACTAGATAAACTAGGACGCTGCATGTATTTTTCAACTATTGACCTCTCATCTGGATTCCATCAAATCGAAATGGCGCCCAATGCAATAGAAAAAACAGCATTCACCATCGAGAATGGACACTATGAATATGTTAGGATGCCATTCGGACTTAAAAACGCACCAGCTACGTTCCAACGTATAATGGATGACGTATTAAGAGACTTACAAGGCAAGCTATGTCTCGTATACATGGATGATATTATCGTATTTTCAGCCAGCTTAGAAGAACACGTTAAACATCTGAAACTAGTATTTCAAAAATTAAGAAACGCCAAATTAAAAATTCAGATAGATAAGTCAGAATTTTTGCGCAAGGAAGTCGAATTTTTAGGACATGTTATCACTAAAGAAGGAGTCAAACCTGACCCAAGAAAAATCGAGGCGATTCTAAAATTTCCTATACCAAAAACCCCTAAACAAATTAAATCATTCTTAGGACTTTTAGGGTACTATAGACGATTTATAGATGGATTTGCTAAGATCACTAAACCATTTACCAAATGCCTTAAAAAAGGAGCTACAATTAAACATACCCCCGAATTTATTAAAGCCTTTGAAATATGTAAAAACCCCTTATGCAATGACCCCATACTACGATACCCCGACTTTGAAAAGCCGTTTATTTTGACAACCGATGCTTCGAACATAGCAATTGGCGCAGTATTAAGTCAAGGAAAGATAGGCCAAGACTTACCAATAGCATACGCATCACGGACCTTAAACCAAGCGGAATGCAATTATTCAACAATAGAGAAAGAACTATTGGCCATCGTTTGGGCAACGAAACATTTTAGACCGTACCTATTTGGAAGAAAATTTGTGATAATAACAGACCATAAACCGTTACAATATCTTTTCAGTTTAAAAGAACCAAATTCGCGATTAGTCAGATGGCGTTTGAAATTAGAATAATTTGATTATGACGTTAAATACAAGAAAGAAACTCAGAATACTAACGCTGACGCCCTATCTAGAGTAGAAATCCACATGATGGAAAACGACTCAATTATTGGAAGCCCTGGAAGTATTGTCGATGATATAAATCAATTTATTACTGACGAAAACATTTCCTTAGACGACTTAGATAACCTACAAGAAATATTTAACCCCGTAAATTTAAATGACGAACAAACAGAACCTCAAAATAAAAATAAAATAAATATTATATCTAATATTCAAATAAGACCACCATTTCAACAAATAAATAATTCTAACGGAGAAACTGTCCATTCGGCAGTTGAAAACCCTATATTAAATATACCCATTACCGAAAATTGTCTTAACACCTACAAGAATCAAATAATTATTACTCACAACGCTAACAAAAAATATCATGCCTTTAAAACTAGTCATTTTGAAAACAAAACGCGATACCATCTAACTTTATCCAATAATTTTGAAAATGAAATTATATTCTTCTTTAAAGAATACATAAACCCAAAAACTGTACATTGTATTTATGTAAAACATTCAGAAAGAAACGACTTAGGTAACAAAATAAGTACTATTCTATCTAAAACTTTTAAACAACATGCATACAAATTAGTTTTAACTAATCTCTTTTTAAACGACATAACAAGTGTAGATATGCAAAAAGATTTAATTAAAAACCACCATGAAAAGACATGCCACAGAGGCATAAATGAATGTTTATTATCTTTAAAAAGGTTATATTACTGGCCGAATATGAAATCTGATTTGACACAATACATTAACAACTGTGATACCTGTCAACAAGCTAAATATGATCGCCACCCACCAAAAATTAAATTTTCTTTGACACCAACCCCTAGAGAACCCCTAGAATCAATCCATATGGATACGTTCCAAATTAATAATATGAAGTTTTTAACAATTATAGATGTATTTTCGCGATACGCACAAGCATATCCATTAGAACCTAGCTGTAATACTGTAACAATTTTAGACAATTTATCCATTTTCATAAGTCACCACGGTCTACCTCACCAAATTACCTGCGACAACGGAACCGAATTCAAAACATCCCTTATGTTAGATTTCTGTAAGCTTCATAATATTAGAATACATTTCACAACCCCTGGTAACTCAAATTCGAATAGCCCCATTGAAAGAGTGCATTCGACCTTATTAGATCATATAAGAGTATTAAAACTAGAAAATCCCCAATCGACAATTAAACAATTAATGACCTATGCAATTTAAGATATAACCTAGCAGTACATAGCGTCACTAAACAAAGACCTTTCGACATCATAAATGGCCGACTAAATGCCTTAGATCCATTTGATTTAACGGACGAAATAATTTTAAATAAATACATAAGTGACCGTAGAGATCGGTTGAAACTAATACACGATAAAATCTATAACCAGTCCCTAAATACCAAGTTAAAACTAAATGAAAAGCAAAATCAAACTAGAGAAAGAGAAGACCCTGCAAATTTTCCCTCAGGATCTAAAATTTATGTTACCGATAAAACCGCCCTTAGAAGTAAAGACAAACCCCGGAAAAAGATCGAATATGTAGAACAAGACATTGACAATAAAATAATTACGGAAAGGAAGAAGAAAGTTATTCATAAAGCAATGATACAAAAACCTAAAAAAGATTTTCTTCTTCCTAGGAACAATGAGCCTCCAGACGAGCCTCCTCGCGATTTTATGTCTGCAAATGACATCAGTGATAGCGAGTAATCCCGTTATTACCCCTATCAAAACTCCCCTTTTCCCATTTCATTTAGGAAATGCGCGAGTAGTAGAAAGTAAACATACTTTCATTCACTATATAGAAATAAAACCATTGCTTTTAGAATTAGAAAATATAGAAAACACTTATAAAACTTTAACCGCTTCTTGCAATGATACTAATGTAATTAACACTTTAATTATGCATCATATGAATACTGTTAATATGCTTTCGCATGCAAAATATTTTATAGATGAGATTAAAGTTAAGCTTAATAATATTCAACCACATAATTTAAGACATAAAAGAGGATTAATAAATTTTGTAGGAAAAGCATCTAAATGGCTTTTTGGTACACTTGACTCTGATGACGGAGAAAAATACGAAAAAGCAATAAATTCTTTACGCAACTCCCAGAACTCTTTTAGACAAGAGTTAAACTTACAAATGTCATTAACTAAGGATTTAATAAATAACTATAATACCACAATATTCGTATTAAATAAAAATCAAAATTCATTAAAGGCGCACGTTCGACTTTTTGAAAAACATCTAAATAAAACAATTGGCGATATTTCAGTATTTATGAAACTTCAAAATACAATAAATCAACTTATAGTAATTTCTCAAAGTTTTATCACATTCCTGGATAATCTGGAAGATGCTATTATGTTTGCTAAGCTAAATACATTACACAGCACTATAATATCAGCTTCTCAACTAGAACAAATATTTTTAAATCTTACTACCCTTTATGGTGAAGATAAAGTTTTAATGTTAAGGGATCTAAAATACTACTATCAGTTAGCGGGACTACAAGTTAGTTTTTCAAATGACAAAATAATATTTGCCATTCACTTTCCAATATTCATAAAAGAAAAATTTGAACTTTTTCACTTGTTCAGTATTCCTGTTAACCGAACCATATTTATACCCAAACTCCCTTTCCTTTTATCCGGCGCTTACTTGCATCAGTATCAAGAAGATGTCTGCCCTATGATAGAAAAAGTCTATGTTTGCCAGAACGCCTTAAGCCCTCCAGAACAGGATTGTGCTACATCCCTCATCAGACGAGCTGAGAACTTCCAGTGTAAACTACTAACTGTTAACGTAACTACCCCTATTGTGCGTCAAGTAAATGAACGATTTGTAATAGTTATTCCTACCGACGTTAAAGTTAAAATTCAAAAGTTGTGCCAAATTAATCAATTCTTCTTCGTCGAGAGCCCCAGTATAATTGAGATACCTTTTAAATGTGGTATCGAAGTATTAGGTTCCACCTTTTGGAATCAAGAAGAAATCCTGGAAAGCACCCCTTTCCAATTGCCTGCAATATATTTTAACAATTCAATAGAATTTCAGTTACCGCAGGACACTATTCAACTCGACTCGATCGATTTTAACCAAATTCGATCCCTTCAAGATCAAGCCAAGATCCTGAAAAATATTCCTAAAGAAGAAGACGATATTCACTCCGTAGCCTGGAGCTTAGCTACAACCATTGGGACGATACTTATCATAGTTACCATAGCTTTTACAGTAAATGAGCTATTTTTCAAGAAGAAACCAACTGAAGACTTAGAACTTCAGAAAATAGAGGACACCCCTGAAGAAGAATCTACTCCGGGAACTTCAGAAAACAAAGCTTCCCTATTGTTTTCCTCTTAGGTGGGAGGAGTTATGAACTCAATAGTGTTAATCCTTATAAATATTTTGCTTATGTGTTTCCTGTATTATATTTCGCTTTGCATGCTAACTTTAGTTTATAAATTAAGTTACACGACGTAGGATAAGTCAATCTTTGTTCTTTACTTCACGTATTAATGTATTCTTGTTGTAGAAATTAAAATTGGGTTTTTTAAAAGACTCTTAAATCAACCCGTAACATAATTTACAGTTAAAATTCAAGTGATACAACAGTTGTACACGCTTGGTAAAACACTAATTAAAATATAAAAAAAATTCCAAATTCCTTAATAGATACACTTACAACTTAATTTAACTTGGAACTATTTCTCATGCATTGAAACTGCTGAAAGTGCTCTTCTCTCAGGTTTAACGTCAGATGAGTAAGTTTGCACATTGAGGCTGTCAAAAAGTCTATACAGAAACAAATCAATGCTGCATATTGATTTTTAAGATAAAATCTTACCACATTTTGCCATATTGTCCTTCTAGGATCCCATGGTATTACTAAAGACTGGGATGCAGTTTTCAACTTTCAATACATAAGTATATTCTATTATTGGCTGCTGCTCTATGTGATCAAAAGTGGTCAGTTCTTTATAATCGTGGCTTAAAAATAGATATTTTTAAGTGCAATACCCTATATATATCTTGTACTCAAAAAAAAAATTATTATTTTATTGATTTCAAATATATCACACAAAATATCATTTTGCCAAATAACAGCGGGGTCACTCTAAGAGACGCATTATTAAGTTAAGTATAATATTTTTTACTATAATAAAAGTTAATTATTATTTGAAGAGCTTAGTTTAACCCAAGCAGTTTATTATTAAATGAAGCTTAAGCTTACACCTCTGGTCAGGTCACTTCTTTCATTCAACTTACAAACAAAGACCATTTCAACTTACATTGTATTAGAGAGGTTACAATGGTTAGCCGAAGATACGGCATCTGTTTTAAGGTGCCTCCTTGAATTGGGCATGAATGAATGAGGAGTAAAATAATTTTCACATACATAGAATGTCAAATAGAATTGTTTGTTACTAAGAGTTTCATGGTTTCAAGGCCTAAGAATCTGAACCCAACTATTAAACATATGCGGCCTATTAAAAAATCAGGAAATCTATGTCTTTCTTAGCCACAGATTTAACACAACAGCTTCTACTTCTTCTTTCTCTCTCCTTTTGTTGTTCACATTTGCACTTGCCATTTCACTCAAATTCATTCAAAAAATTTATTGCAATAACTAATTATGCAAATGCAATGTCGCCAATGTATAGATTCGATCCAAAGTTCTTATTGTTTATTTCTCAGCTCTTTTACAATAATACATATAATTTACTGCTTTTATAGACATTTCCTTTCCTGTCGTCCTATCCGACGTGTCAGAACACCTAAATGAAAACTGATTCAGTAGTATCGTAGTAGTCGTGCTGAACGGTTGTGTTGTTCTACGCGTTTGGCGGTAATTGCTCAATTGTTTTGTTTTGATTTGTTTTGTTTTGTTCGGTCTGTTTGGTTTTCCGAGGTTCACCGCACTCGTGTGTTTGTTTTTTTTGACGTGCGTTTGTCTCGTGTATTTCAAAGCTGACCTGCCATCCCCGGAACTTGGCCTTGTCCTGCCACTGAACTGAGTAGGTGGTTGCACTGGGCCAGGCTGCTGGGAATGTAGTTGGCGTTTTAAATTACATTTATTATTATCTGCTGAACTGAGTAGGTAGATCAATAATTTTATGTAAATTTATGTATTAAGTTTTAAATCAATTTAATATTTTAATAGTATAGGATGTCTCGCAGTTTTAAGTGTTGTAAAAATAAGCTCTTTTTAAACTATATTTCTATAGTCTGCAACTCTGTTTTTCATCCAAGTTGTTTGGAAAGAATGACAGAAGTGGTAAAAATAGGAGTTTACAAAATTTTATGTTCAGAGCAATGTCAAAATAGTCACAATGAAAGAGAGAGTGAAAATAGGATATATGACGAAAAAATTAAACATTTGCTAAAGGAGCTGGAAGGAAAGGACAGGTATTTAGAGAGACTACGTAGAAATAGTCAAGTATTTGAGGACAAAGTTTCACAGGCAGAAGCTAGTTTTTCTTTGCATATTGCAATTTTAAATGAACAAAATAATGGATTAAGGAATGAAATTCAGAATCTCAAAACTAAAGAGAAAGAAGTACAGCTACAAGTGGATTCATATACTAGGGTAAATGAGAAACTTTCAGAGAAGATAAAAGAGCTAAGTGATGTTAATCAAAATTTGATTAATACCATTACAATGCTTGAAAAGGAAACTGAATATCACAAAAACAAGATTAAGAGAATGCAGACAGAGATTGAAAGCTTAAATTGTATTAATACGCTCATGTTAACATCAATTAAAACTCTTGAAGCGGAGAAGGATATCCTGTCTCTAAATAGAAACGCTAGCAGTAACTTAAAAGATTTAACGACTACAAATCTTCAATCAAAATCTACAAACTGCTTAGCAAAAGCGCATTTCAATCCACGAGCAAAATCAAATGTACTAATTTATGGTGATTCTAGTGCTAGAGGTTTCTCTTCTCTTCTCTCAGGTATTCTGAGCTCGTCATACAACACCTGTGGTTATGTGTTTAGTTAATGTTATAGCCCAGACCTTATGTAATTATGCGTTTCCTCTAATTGTTGACTATACGAAGAATGATGTTGTTGTTGTTTGTCTTGATTTTTCTTGTACATTGCCATCTTTTTCCCAAATAAAATACTTGCTATCAATGGGCAGGATAACTAATGTAATTGTTTGTATTAAATTCGATTTTAATAAGTGCTCAAAAAGCAGATATTACAATACAATTCATTTTATGAATTCTTTCAACTGTAACCGTAACTTTTCTGTGAGAATAGTTACTGATGTCAGACAAAATTTTAGGTACCGTCACTATACCAAATCTATGTGCAAACTTTTATTTTTATATGTTAAAACATCCAAATTAGTATTAGCATCTTTAGGTATTAGCAATAGTGGGATAATCAGCGATACACCCTTGATCTAAAGTAGGTCTTCGGTTACGCCTCAACTAGACCAATCTATAGACTCCCTTGCTATTGGATCTTCTTTTTTAATAGAAACTCCCTTCATAATCAAGTTTCCCTAGCATTTCTTAATGTTCAATCTGTGCGTTCAAAAGTTAGCGAATTGGAACTATTTTTAGTTGTTGAACACTGGTTGAGGTCTGACGAGCCTATTGATATCCCGGGTTATGTACTAATTTTCAAATTTTCACGCAAGCAATATACACATGGTGGTATTCTTATTATGTTAGAGAAAGCTTTTTTAACTAAATTTGTGTTTATTACTATTGACAGATTTGATCATCTATTGATTGAAAAGGTGTGCGAGGTTTCTATTGTATTTAGCATTAAGTTAAATTTGTATATTTTAGGATTGTATCGATCTCCATCTGGTAATTTAGATTTGTTTTTAGAAAAGTTGGAGATCCTCTTTGTGAGAAGTGAAATTTCGGTTAATGCGATGTTGATTCTGACTGGCGATCTTAATGTAAATTTTTTAGACAAATCTAATGTCAGACTTCTGTACGAATTTTAACCAACACGAAAATCAGTGTACAACAATCAATGCCGGTTTGTCTGACCATGAGGCAATAGTGGGCTTAGTAAAGCTTAATGAGAATAAGTTTGCACGCGATAGACTTTATACTAGAGCTAATTTCCGCAAATTCTCCTTGCTTTGCATTATGTCAAGTTGGAATAATGTATTGACTACTGTTAACCCATTGCATAGCTTTCATCAAATAGTATTAAACAATTTTAACACTGCTTTTCCTGTGTTAATATTAAGAAACAAAATAGAAAACCTTAGTAAGTGAACCTACTTTCAAAGGAGGTTAAATAATTCCTCCAATAGAGCAAAAGAGTCTTGGAAGATTTTAAATGAGCTAAGGGGCAAAAATAATGTCTTGGTTATTCCAAGTACCTTAGATTCCAATGTCCCCAATTCCTTCTACTGTGATATTGCTAGTAACCTTGCAGCCAATCTCTCACAAAAAATAGATCCCCTATCTCAGCAATGTGGTAGTAGCCGAATCTTTCTTTTTTGCCCCCACAAGTGTAGAAGAGCTTAAACAGTTAATGGTTAATATTAAGAATGAGAGTTCATCAGGTTGGGATGGGCTTTCTCTTAAAATATTTTCTGCTTTACCTCTTATTGCTTTGCAAGTCTTGGCCGAGTCAAATAACTTTTCATTTATGTCTGGAGTTTTCCCAGAGTGCTTAAAAAGAGCAATGACTGTTCCTCTTTACAAGGGTGGCGATCGCGACTGTCCTTCTAACTTTAGACCTATAGCGTTATTGCCTACTTTAGCCAAGATAGTGGAACGGCTCGTTAAGGTGAGGATGGTTTCATTTTTAAATAGGTTTGGTCTATTGAGTCTTCAGCAGTTTGGCTTTCGTGAGTCTGTGAGCACAAATGATGCTATCTTTAGCTTTCTAGAGTACCTGTACAACCGACTGAATGTTGGTGAAGTTGCAGCAGCGGTATTCTGTGACTTGTCCAAGGCATTTGACTGCGTGAGTCACAGAGTGCTGCTGATGAAACTGGAGCTCTATGGTTTCAGAGGAACTGCCCTTGAGTGGTTTCGTTCTTACTTATCAAATCGTGTCCAGGCTGTCAAATTGAATGTTGGTATCTCTAAGGAACTTAATATAAATGTGGGTGTTCCGCACTTGGTCCTTTGCTTTTTCTCATTTATGTGAACATTCTGCCACAACTGCAGGTAACTGGCAAATTTACATTGTTTGCCGATGATACGACCATCCTCTGGCACGACTCTGATGTTTCTCAAATGGAGGCCAATATACGTGCAGATTTGTTAAAAATAAAAGACTGGTGTGATGCAAATTTTTTGACATTTAATGTTTCCAAAACAAATATCCTTAATTTTAAATGTAATACAAATGATATATGTTTAAATAATGAAGCCATCACCATGCCACCGTTCAGTAAGTTTTTGGGTCTTTCCATAGACAAGTTCCTTAAATTTGAAGACCATATTGTGATTGTATGTAGAAAAGTCTCATCAGGCTGCTACACCCTAAGGGTTATTGCCACCAGTCTTAATTTCTCCATCGCCAGATCTGCATACTTCGCGATTATCGAGTCGCACCTTCGATATGAAATTTGCTTTTGGGGTTCATGTTCAAATTCACTTTTTAATTCAGTGTTTGTACTCCAGAAAAGGGCCATTAGATATCTATGTGGGGCCAAGCCTCGTGACTCATGTCGCCCGCTTTTTGTAAGTCATTATATTTTAACCCTGTGTTGTATCTTTATTTTGGAAACAGTTTGCTTAGTTTTTAGAAAATATAAACAGGAACTCCACGTGAATTTTTTAATGATTAGCATTTAAGTATTTTTCAAAGTTTTATATAATTTTATTTTAAATTAGTTTCTTGTTTTTATTCCTTTGATGTACAGTCTATTGGCATGTCTACAACTTTTATGTTTATATTGACTATAAAGCATTTTTGAGTTTGAGTTTGATAATAGCTAAATATACATCACACTGAACTATAAACATCTGGAAAAATTTTGTGCAAAATATAGGAACAGATCAACTTTGTTAGGATTTTTAGCAAAATTTTAATAGTGAAACTTCCAAGTTTCAAGTTTTTCAGGAGTAAAAAACAGCTTCTGCAAGCTAAAAAACTATGAAAAATGGCCGCATTTTATGTGATATATCAGATGCTTGACAGTCGTATCAGATGCGTATAGTCTCGAGCAGGTAATTGGGCTCTGATTACGCCTAGGACTAGAAACTTTTTCAGTGCTCCGTAAATCGCTTAAGCTTTCAAGGCCCTAACTTACGCCTTCAAGGCTCCGTATCGCTTTTGACTCTGTTCCACTGTGTTCTACCCGCGTAAAAAGCCTTACTGATATTTGTTTGAATTTCGAGATTATTGACGTTATTAGTTTGAGTCATCATTCGGCCAAATGGAAAACTTATGGTGCTCACAGTTAAATATGAGCGTTTTTATTAATTTAATACGTTATAGTAAGACAAAAATTATAAGTAGGTATACCAACTGATACTAAGTAAAAAAAACACATAATTATAGATTAAAATTGGAGTTTCAAGCAATATAAGACCTAACAATTTTCAGAAAAATATTTGTTTAGTTGAAAAAGTGCCTATTTATAACTTTTTAAAACAAGAAAGTTTAGATGTATGTTCTAAAAAGATATTAAAAAATCGTCTTACTAAATAACATCAAAATATCGTAATACGAAAACTCTTTATTATTTTCAGTGTCTACAAGAATATGGGTGTTTGACCTAATTGATAAAACTCTTGATAAAACACTTCGTTTCGTAACATCATCGCGCAATAGTTTTTATGACGCTGCAAGTTCGGTATTCCGATAGATTATCGTGTAATAAGGCATTGTCATAAAATCTCTAGCAGAACATTCTGCCATTACATCTTTTTCCATTTCATTTATTTAAAGTAGTTGAGTAGTATCGAACTATAATCGAAATTGCTACAGCAGCATATTTATATGTACTATATTATTCTTATTAATAACAAAAAAAAAAACGTTGGTGGCAAGCGCAGTTATACTCTTAAACGCAGTTATACTGGAAATAGTTTATTGTCGGATTTGAAATTTCAAAAGTTAGTGAACTGTACAACAGACTTTGAATACTTGATTAATTTAATTGGACCGTGGTTAACAAGAAAAAATACTCGACGAAGGCGGGCTATTTCGGCCCAAGAAAGGCTTGCCGTGACAATTTGCCAATTGAGCTACTGGCTTTTTAGTCACTAGTAATTCTTATACCAGTCTACAATACCTTTATTAACTATCTAAGCAAGCCATAAGCGCGTTTGTTCCAGAAGTGTGCAAGGCTATTATAGAAGGATTAAAAAAAACATACAGATAAATAAAAAAAACATATTCATCAAATAACAAAAAATTATTAAACGTTTTAAAATTTGATCATGTCTAATTATGTCTAACAGTGTTTCTTGGCTGAAAGCTGACTTTGTATCATTTATAATAAATAATAGTTTAAGAAAGCTAAAAAACCACGCTTTTTACAAAAAGTTTTTATTACAGTACTAGAAGGTCGAACAATCAATCAAAAGTACTTACATCAAATAAAATTCATAATAGAATTTAAGTATTAACAGAATAATTCAAATCAAAGTAAAAAGAGTTTGGTGCATTTTACTTTATTTTCATAAATCTTCTCTCATAGAGAGTTGCCAATAGAATAATAATTGTCATATTTAATATATCGAGCACCACTTTGCTCTTAAACTGTTCCTTGAACTTTTTTACTTTTGAATAAATTTGAGCGCATATAATAAAATGGATCACCATATTGCATTGAATTCCTTAAAGTTCTCAATTGTATTTACCTACCAAGTATATTTACCTAGCATGAAAACGGACACTGACCACAAGGTAAAAATTACTGTCCTGAACAACTTTTGTCTCAAACATTTTTCTGTATCTCGCTGGGAGCATATATTAAAATGGCCCATCCAATACCTCGTAAACAATGTATTATGTAAAAATCAGTTCTATCTTAATTTAGTAAGTTTTTTGCATATTTTTCAGCTTAAAACAACTTGCGACAGTAAAAAAAAAAATATTTCCCTCTGAAAAGTGAAAAAAAATTACGTTTTGGTGACTTCGGTTCTCTTGTAATTTCTTCCTGCACGTTTTACAGCTTAGTTATATGAGATATAAATTTTAGAGCGCTTAATTTTCATTATTTTATTTTATAACGACCAAAATACCAAATTTCGCGCGGCCGTTAAGTTAAAGTTTCTTACGTTTTATACGTCTTGCTATTTAAAAAAAAAACGGAAAAGTTGGTGATAGAATCGAGAATATTTTGGTGAAGCCCTGAAAGTGTTTATGGCTCTGGTAATGCAGAACAACTGATAATATATGCCGATTCTTATTAACGAACGGCTTGCCGGTTTTTCATAACCTACAACAATAACATAAACAAACCAGTGTCATTTATCAAGAGTGCATCTAACCACATAATTTTTAATTTTTATTTTTCTCTGTGCATTAAACCATAAGTAGTGTTGGACTGCAATATCGACACAGATTTTCCTCCCATGATCAAAAGGCGTTTTCCACTTGCCTTAGTGCTGTGAGTAGAGCTGGGCGAGAGTACCGAAATCCCAATGTCTGGCTCTTGCACTAAGTGCAAGACTGCAGTTACTTGCAGAGAACCTAAAAGAAATAAGGAGGTTTTTGTTTACCCTGGCGACCATTGTAGAAGCATAGTCTGTCAAAGCTACAGTGATTTAAGTGCTACTGAAATCAGGGCAGTGGTAAGAAAGAGATCTATGCCCTTCTACTGTAAAGAATGCTTAGGCAGCGTCAAGCAGTTGCTGGGACTGCTCCATCGTGTAGGAGTACTTGAAAGGGATGTTGGAGTGTTGAAGACTGAAATATCTAAACTGCCTGTTTGTACTGGATGAACTTGAAAGGGTCAGGACAAAATTGGATGCATTACAGGTGGAGGTTACCTCATCTAAGATGCCATTGGCTTCCACTGGCAAGTCTCAACAACCACCATTTACTCAATCAAACGCCGAGGCTAGTAATGTTGTGCTGCAGGAAACAATGGAGAGGCAAAAACGTAACTGCAATTTAATATTTTTTAACCTAAAGTCCGAGTCGTCTGAAGATCGGACTTTCACAGCAGACATCTCTACTCTGCTGAACGATGTGTGTGGCCGTAATATTCCTATATCTAAGGCGTCTAGATTTGGAAAACCCAACTGTAATGGCTGCAGACGAGTTAAGATCATACTGGTGAACCATGGGGATGTCAGATTCCTACTGAAGAACAGGAGTAAGTTCTCAGGAAGAAAAATACATTGAGTCTGACCTTACCCCAGCTCAGTTGGAACACCTTAATAAGGTCAAGGAAGAACTAAGGCTGTGCAGGGACCGTGGTGAGGATAACCTCTTCATTAAGTATAGTAATGGTATTCCCTTAATAGCGGCAAAAAAAAAAGGGCAACCGCCTCCCACTCCTTAAAAAATCTAGTTTCTTGCTATTACCAGAACACCCGCGGCCTGCGCTACAAGACCAATACCTTCTTTAGTGCTGCGCTTCTACTTGCTTCTCTTCTTCTGGCTATGATATTATCTCCAACACAGAAACTTGGCTCCAAATATTTTCCGTATATTTTTGTATTGTACGTTCCTCCTTTCATCGACTCCGTGCAATTAGAATGCTTTCTCGAAGTGTTTTCCATGGTTAATGTAATCTATTCTGAACATGTGATTATCCTGGGAGACCTTAATATCCCCACTTATATTGAACACTCGGTATCTCTCAATAGTAAACATCAACTTCTAAGTAATTTTATTGATTTCCTAAACTATAAGCAATTCAATAACGTGATAAATAACAATCCTCGCTGTTTGGATTTAATCTTTGCAAGCTTTGCTATCTCTGTACTTATCAGCGGTGGATCTCTTGTCCCGGAGGACACCTACCATCCTTCGCTGTCATTTGAATTTCATGCAGGCCTTATCTCTCTCAATAACCTACCCCTTAATATAAGCTGAAATAAAGGAATTTAATTTTAGAAATGCTAACTTTCCGCTTTTGTATCAGCTGCTGCTAGATACTGATTGGTCGCCTGTCACGGTGCAGCAGGACGTCAACTCTGCATGTGAAGTTTTTTATGATATACTGAACAACACTTTCGCTAGAGCGGTACCCTTCAAGGTAAAACGTAAAAGACGTTTCCCTCCCTGGTTTTCGGGGGACATAATTCGTGATATATATAAAAAGAAAAGAGCCTTTCGTTATTTTAAGATTTCCAAGTCTAATCATCATCTAGAGATATTTAGATCTCTGTACAAGCCGATAAAATGTACATCCACAGTATTGAGAACAAAATAACCTCCGATCCGAGTGAATTTTGGTCTTTTATTCGAAGCAAACGTAATCAGTCTCAAATCCTCGGCTCAATGAAGCTTTCTAACCAATCATACAATACGCCTGACAGCATTGTGTCCGCTTTTGGAGATTATTTCAGTGAAGTGAGTGTGTACACGAACTCACTTCACAGCGATCATCCTGTCATCTCTGAACCTCCCTTAACTTGCATAGATGTCATCGCGCTCGCGGCTACTGACATTATAATGGCGAGCAAGTGTCTCAAAAGCAAAATGACCTCTGGCCCAGATCTAATTCCCACTTTTTTAGCTAAGAACTGCTCTGTTGCACTTACAGACCCTCTGCTCCACATTTTTAATCTGACCTTAACACTGGTGTTTTTCCCAATATCGGGAAGCAAGACAAAGTTTGCCCTATCTTTAAAAAGGGCGATGCTGGAACAATAGAGAATAACTGCCCTATATTCATTCTGTGCAATTTCTCAAAGTTATTCTAGTTGGCTCTTTATAAATAATTTTTCCCAAGGTTAAGTCCATGCTGGCCAACGATCAACATGGCTTTATTTCTGGTGGATCATGTACTACAAACCTAGCATTCTTTTCTCAGTTTGTGTGCGAAGCACTTAATGATAGAGGTCAAATCGATGTTATCTACACAAACTTTCATAAGGCTTTTGACCAGATTGACCACTACAGCCTATTAAATAAGCTTGAACGTCAGTTTGGATTCTCCGATCGCTTGATAAAGCTCCTTAACTCCTATTTAGTTGACCGCTCTCAGTTTGTAGTGGTCGAAGGCTTTAGATCTGCTTGTTTTTCACCCACCTCTGGAGTTCTTCAGGGCTCTAACTTGGGCTCCCTTCTCTTTAACGTTTTCGCTAATGACTTGATCTCCACTCTCAATTGCTCTCGGTTAGCATATGCGGATGACCTAAAGCTTTTCCATAGGATTGACTCTATAGCAGATTGTGGTCAACTGCAAGAGAACATCAATACTGTACACCATTGGTGCACCTTGAACAGGTTTAACCTTAATGTTTCCAAGTGTAATGTGGCCAGCTACTTTCGAATCAAAAGTCTAGTTGTCTTTAATTACTCAGTTAATGGAGAGTCTCTGGCAAGGTCTACTTGTTTTAAGGGTCTTGGAGTCACCTTTGACCAAAAATTTTCTTTTATCCCTCACATCGAAGATACTGTTTCTAGAGCTACCCGCATGCTGGGCTTTATTATTAGAAAATGCAAACTTTTTTCGAACACTGCCACTGCCAAAACTCTATACTATGCATTTGTTAGATCCAGGCTGGACTACTTACAGCTCCCTCATTTGGTCTCCCATTTACAACCAGCACATTCACCTATTAGAATCAGTCCAACGGCGATTCCTTAATGATGATGATGGAGTCTATCCTCCAAGTGGTTTTGACCATAACCTGCTGCTCTCTAGATATACTGAACGGTCACTTGCGAAGAGGAGAGAAATGCATTCGGTAAAATTCTTGTTTAATTTACTTAACCATAAAATTGACTGCCTATCCCTTTTGCAAAGGATTTGCTTTCATATACCACGCCCAGGATCTAGACAGTGTCCAGCTTTTAACTTGGACACAGCTAGGTCCAACATTCTGTACAAGAGTCCTATTCACTTTATGTGTCAAAACTTTATCACTATTGCTGATTCTTGTGAAATTCACAATGACAATCTGGTACTTATTTTGAGTCACCTGCGTATGGTCGGTGGGGGAGGCTAGGTTGTTTAGTTCTTAGTTTAGTTTTTAGTTTGAAAAAATTTATTTACTTAGTTTTTCTTCTGCTCTTTTGATCTAAATTAATTCTTGATTCTTATCTTAATTTAGTGTTGATTTTTTATTATTTAATTTCTCAAACTCACTACTTTTTTTTATTATATAGCAATTATTTTATAGTTTAGTTGCATGAATCTAATACAGTTCATGCATTCGTACTTGTACACTTATATAATTAATTAATTTTCCTGTAACTGGGTATATGTAACCTGTTGGAAATAAAGCTTATTATTATTATTATTTTTTTTTTGTTTAATACAATTTTCTGTATATTGTATTTCTGTGATTTAACCAGGAAATTGAATCAAAAAATTTGCCGTTTTTCAAAAGCGGGCCTGAAAGGAGGATATATATCTGTGAAATTAAGCTTTTCTTGTGAACCACTTTTGAATTCTAAAATATGATACCAGGGACATTATATGTATTTTGACTATATTATAGTACACAGTCGGCAGATAAGGCTCAAACTGACGCGTCTACTCTCAGTTGAAATTAACTGAATGCAGGAAGTGGTCTGCAAAGGGCTTGGCTTCTGACGAGATGTAACAAACTCTCTTACCACTAGACGCTAGAGTGCTGCTCTACTTTGCCATTTTTTTTTAAATTTAAACAACTCTACAGAATAAACGTAAAATGGAACAACCAATTGAATTTGCCGATTTAAATCAGTCGAGGGACTATGGGTTCGAGTTCCAGACTTGGCCTGGGCATTTGTGAGCATCCGACTTATGTAGTTTTAAGTATATATTCCATAAATTAGGTTAATTGTAGTCGCAGCATGCGCACAGCGCAAAGCATTTGCCGAAATTTAAAAACTCAATCAAAGAGCGGGCATCATTAACAGTTACCGTGACTTTTGAAAATGAATATGGCATAACTTACTTGGTAGAATAACCAATAAATAGTAACGTAAGTGATAAAATAGTGTAAATTCGCACAGACTGCAGTTTTCTTCACTCTAAAGCTAGAGCAGTAATCAAAATACATTCATTTACCCATGGCTACCACTGCAATTTGCAAAAGGACCTCAACATTCTCAACTAAAACCTCCTAATCATCCTTATAATTTGGAGGCAATTCGCCAATTATATCTGAGTAGAAAGAAAGTACACCTGGTAACAGTTTCTAATTTATCATCACTGCCAATAAAAATGTCCACTTATTAAGAATCTTTAAATTTATTGTGCATCTTTCCAATAAATATTTAAATAATTTCCATATTTTAGTTCAGAACAATTAATACATTAGGAAATTGAATTAGTACTGTCTCTAACAGTAAATCTATAGTCTAGCGCCAGAGTCTTTGTCACAGAAATAGTCTGATTTATAAATAAAAATAACTAAAGTTGGTTATTTTGATTATTTTCAACTTCTAACAAACCTCAAGATACCCAAGAATAATACAGATTTGTGGTGTTACAATATATATGTTGTAGATAATCATCAGGCTTTATTATGCGACAATTGCAGCATATGAAGTTGAAGCGACAATGCTAGTCTATGTTGCAACGAGTCTATATTAAATTAAGTAACTGTTACGTTGAGTGGTTGTGTGACATGTGCAAAGATATCTTCAAAAATAAAGCATGATCATAAGCAAAAAAGTTATACTCGAGGAAATTAACAACTCAAAATTGGCGAAACTCGATCTTGTGCAGTATTTTAGTGCACCAGAAGACTATAGAAACATAGTTAAATAAAGACCCAGAACCAAGAACTAACTTTTTCCAATTGAATGGTTACTCTACTGACTATTCTTGCAGAGTTGGTGAGTAGAGTGTATGGTGTCTACCTATGTGCGAAAATCAATAAGATTTCGTGATAAAAGTAAAGATGAGCCAGTAAACTGAATATGTCAAATACGTAGGAACTCATGACCTACAAATAAGTGTTGTGTACAGAAGATGTTTTGCGATATTTATTTTCTCTAATGATCATGTATCCTAAAATTCACTTAATAGTGGAAGATATGAAGGTTAATCTATTAGCCAATTCTAAAGCAACCCTTAACTAAAAAAATATTGTAGCAGTAAATAAATAAATATAACAAAATAAAAAATTTCATATTACATACTATTACAGTTAGGTATTATTAAAACTGCTGAATAAATTTTTAAGCCAAAAGTATATTGTGAAGTTAAATCTCCTGATTATAACAAATATATAAACCTTTTTAGGAAAAACATTGCAACTACAAGCGTACCAATATTCCAGCAAGTCATCAATTTATTTAAATAATGTAAAAGTAAATGTGAGTACACCAAAAAAAATTAGAATTCAATCAAATAACACTTGATAAAATAATCAGACTCTTAAGTTAACAAAAGGGATATATATAAGAGCAATTACCCTAAGAAACCCCATCTATTATCAAAATTTAAAAAAATAAAATAACAAAATTAAATTATCAAGAAATGAGTTTTTCAAACAAAATGGAATTTAACAGAAAATAATGTAAAAAAACATTGGGGCTTTATAAATATTTTTATTAAAAATAAGAGAAGAGTTTAAGATTTATTCTCTAGTGGTTCATAACAAATTTATTAAATAATCAACTGGATATACTTAACAATATAAATAAATATTATTATAATTATAACCTCACCCTCTGTAACTTCAATTGGTGAGCATGAAACAAAACTTATCGCTCGGACATAACGATACCACAGTCGAAATCTTTATATATAAGAGTTTTCTACCGACTTTAATGAATAAAACAATTGAGGATGGCATATTTCCATAAGAGCTGAAAATAGAGAAAATTACCACTCTATTAAGGTCTGGTGATAGAATATGAACAATTATAGCCCTGTTTCGGTTATGAGTGTATTCTTTTCTAAGATTTTAGAAAAAATTATTAAGCAAAAAATGTTAAGGTTTATAAATGATCGTGACTTGACAGATAAGTTTCGGTACACTTTTATGAAGAAGTGAGTTTAAAGTTCACAATGCATTCTATTTAACCCAGTTCAAATATCTTTTGCCAGTCTGGGGTATGTGGGCTGAATTAAATTTTCATAAAGCACAATTATTACTAAATAAAATTCTTAAAGTAATTTTTAATTATAATTGACTTGCAAGCGCCAATATTATTTATATCAAATTAAACTCAAAAAGATTACAGGAAATATTAGAAATTAAGTGATGTGAATATTAAGTAGCTATCCTTTCTAAGTTTTACCAGGGATCAACTCTTGTCAACTGGGGAGCCATACTGATAACATCAGATCCAATATCTCAGTTTTACAGAAATATAGATTTGCCAATAGATCCATTCTTTTTGCAATGTCGTATACGAAATTATTTTTTTTAATCCTACCAGTTTATCTGAAGTGAAGGTGTCATACTTAATCAAAAATAAAAAGTTTGCAGGGGAAGATTGTATCTCAGTTAAGGTGTTCAGAAGCTTGCCAGAGGCTGGTTTGACAGTATTAGCCGATGAAATTAATGATTCATGGAAAAACAGTACCTTTCCACCATGCCTAAAGTTGGCTAGTTCCAATTCACAAAACTAGTACACTTGATGATCCTTCAAACTTTAGACTAAAATCGCTTTTGCCTACCTTATCAAAAATCATGAAATTCTTGGTACAAGCGATGCAGTGTACAACTTCCTTCGTAACCTCTACTTAATGGTGGTGGGGCTTCTGCCATAGTGTTTTGTGAGTTGTCAAAAGCATTTGACTGTGTCAGTCACGAGATTCTGTTGTAGAAGCTACACCAATATGATTTTAGAGGGGTCTGCGGGGTGGTTTTCTTTTTATTTGGGAGGTCTTCGCGAGCGTGTATGTGTGGGTTCTGATGACTCTCAATATCACTCTCTTATTCGGGGAGTGGCGCAGGGCTCTGTTTTAGGTCCAGCCCTGTTTCTCCTGCACATCAATGATCTAACGAACCTCGATGTACAGGGAAAAATTTACATTGTTTGCTGATAATACGACCTGGCAATACGTCTGGCACAGCTCAGACATTGAATCTTTAAGAACCACAATGACGTCGGATCTGCAAATTGTAAATTTGCGTGTGACAACGCTTTGTCAAAGGCTTTCCTCGGGAAATTTTGCGCACAATGCAGACATTGATTACGCTTCAAAAACGTGCTGTGCGATATATCTGTGGAGCTAAGCCGAGAGATACCTGTCGTCCACTATTTATAATATTCTCTTATCTGCCTTTATGTACAAGAGATGGCATATATAATTTATAAAAATAGTCTTAAATTTATGACAGCAAGATTAATTTAAATCTTCCAATTCCAACATCAACATTAACCAACAACTCAATTTTCTATGAGGGAATAAAAATTTTCAACTACCTACCAGTAAACATCAGAGTGGCAACTTATCCCAAGATGTTTAAGCGCTGCTGACAAGAGCTCACTACTCCTTGCTGGAGTTCTATGGCGGCTCATTTTAGACCTACTTGCAAGAAATTGTGATTGTCATGGAGTTTTTGTTTTCTCTCAGTTTTAACATTTAAATTGAAAGAAAAAAAGTGATTAATTTTAACGAAATGCTATTTGTTCTCGACGTCTGTCAGTTATGTGTACAAGTGTTTGTTTCAGATTTTATTTTTAATTTTTTTATATACATATTCCGAACATTAGTGGTTAAGTGTAGTTTATAAATGGCTTTGTTTATGACGTGTTTATGTTGAACAATAAAGCATTTTTGACTTGACTTAATAATTATGGATGGAATTAACATTTATCATTTATTAAATTCTATCAAAACTTATAAGATTATAGATTATCAAATCTATAAAAGAAATAATTAGAATGGTTTTGTTAGAAAATAAAGAATTATATATGTATTTTGTTATTCTCGAGACCAGTGTTTGCCACGTGGCAATATTTTATCCTTTTACCGTTCTTATTAATATTATTATTTCGCAAACAACAAGACTTACAACTGTCAAAAGCTGGATCGAGCTAGTCAGAGTGAATAAGGTACACTTCCGACAAACAGCGCCGATATAGCTACTTTCCGAAATTAGTTGTCGTTTATTTTTGGGTCGCACGTTTAGCAAACAGATCAAGTCCTCTTACTTGCAGTGTTTTTGCATAAGCACAAGAAAGACAGATGACGATTTTGACTATACTGCACGGTTTCTATTCGAATAAAAAGTAAAAAAAAAACTCTCGGGGGGAGCAACTACTCGTCCTCGTTCAATTCGCTGCAACCAAGTGCCCATTCTGGGAGCTGTTCAGCTGTGTGTATTTGAGGTTAGGTTACACAGAACCGACCGCATGAGTTTTAAAATAATTGCACTGGATGCTACTTTACGAATCTGCTCTGGTGCAGCCGAACAAAAAACCAATCCGCAACGGGTCAGCGCAAAGCGAGTCAAACACGCACTTAACATTACTCTTTCTTGGTTTCTACCAGTCGGAATTGTAATTCTGGTCAAGTTCGCATTGAGTGCAGCTTAGTGCAGCCAGTCGAAAACGTCAATAGAGTAGACAGATTATTCGTTCTCCACATAGCTCAGCATAACCGTTGATAAATTCTACGGTTCGTGTGAAGTTGGGTGGGGATGAGCCTAAATCCACATTGGTACGTAATAACGGATACGTGAGGCTGTTAAGCCTATCCGTGACTTTTATCTCATCCACTAGAGACAAGCGTATCAATAAAATGACGTTATATTTTTACTCGAGTTTTTGGTGTTTAGAGTTTTGACCTCCCACTACTGCTTCAACTTATTTTTATGCCTTGATTTTAAACAATAACACCTCTACAAAAGGACAAAGCGCTCCAAAAAATTTTGGTCGTGACGTCACACGTTTGGGCCATGCACTTCAGGTTGATTTTCGCGTGAATTCAGCTGTTGACGCTGCCGTTGTTCGTCCACGGAAGGCTGCCTGCAACGCTGCCAGACTTTGCAGATTGCCGTGAACGTTAGGATGATGTATTACTATCTTAAAATAATTAAATCTATATCTTTAACTGCTCTTACTATACAATTTAGTTAAAAAAAAGAGTGCATCCTTATTTCTCTTTTTATAATTTAAACTTACATTTTTTCAAATTTTATCATTTATCTATCTTGTTACTTGCCAATAGGAGTTCTTTTTATATAAATCTGACAACGGCGCATCTACTAGTTGTGCCACCTGATGAAACGAGAGGTTAGGTTGTTTATATTTATGTTCAGTGGTTGCCGGTATTTCTGATGGGATCCGCAGTAAACATTAGCTCATTTTTGTGTTTTTTTCTAAAATCGGATCTGTTTATTTCCGCGAAACCTGTATGTTATATTTATGTAAACTCTTCGCGTACTTTTAAATCGCAAAATCGTAATTTCGGACTAGAAAAATCCTCGAAAAAACCGGTTCTCAGTCGTGGTTTTATTTGTTTATATCAGACTTTAATACTTTAGTTCGTGTTTAATTTAATGTTTTTCTCCTAGTTCGGCTTGTAGTTAATACCAGAGTGTAAATATGCCTCAAAAGTGTTGTGTTCCGGGTTGTAACGAAAACTATAAAAACGAACCTAAAGTGCATGTCTTCGGTTTTCCTAAGGATATACCTAAATCTAAGGGGAAAATGGGTAAAAGCCATACACAGAGATGACTTTGAGCCCACAAACAACACCAAAGTATGTGATGCGCATTTTCCTGAAGGTAGTATAATAAAGAGTACTTTATTATAAGTTTTATTATACATATTAAGTTCAAGATTCCAACACAGGTAAAATTTTTACAATAGAATTACTGAAACCACGGCTGAAGCTTTTGAAACTTTTTTATATAGCGAGCCAGTTTGTGTTTTAACATCAAAATTTAAAACTCCATATACTTCCCATAGTTTAGATGATTTATATGCATACTTGAAGCAATAGACCTTACCATTATTACCCTGCCTTTGGAGGAAAATGTTACCAATAATAACTGGAGTATACCTAAGCTCTTTAAGCCTTTAAAGCCAATATATGTATTTATGTGTATATAATAAAATTTTTTACTACTTGATAGTGTAAAAAAAATAAAAAAATACCTAAATACATATGTTGAATTTTGGCGCAGATGTAGGGGAGTTGGGAGTCTGCATTTAATATTACACCATAATATTTAACCTGATATTCAACCAGAACTAAAACCAACCTTTCAATGTTTCCTGAACTCTATTCTATTCCTAGCATTTTTTAAAATAAGCCAAATATTGAGATATTAGCATATGAAATCCCTTGGTTTTTAAAAATCGGTGGCCCACATAGATGACGTCACGCGCCAAGCACTAAGGCCTTGTCTTTGAGTGGGTGTTGTTGTAAAGCGGTTCTCGGATCCCATAGAGGCTATTAAAGTTAAAAGCTAAAGTTAAAATATTGTCCTCATTGGCGCAAAGCTCGAAGGTAAAACCCTGGTTTTCCTCTATATATACTAGTGTACGTGTGTAGTGGACTGTATTACTATAATGACACTAATTTTAACTGTTTCTTAAAATGTTAAATTAGTTTAATTTACAAATAATGAATTAACTGATTGCACGCTTGGCGTGTCGTGATGAGATCGAGATTGTCTGTCTTCTGTTACTTCTTGAGAACCGTCGTTGAAGTGTGGTTTTCGACCATAGTTGTGGTGCTAGAAGTAGCGCAAGCCACAACATGCGCCCCGCCTTGGAATGATGGGCTTCTAATATGGGAGTCGGCAAAGTCTAACGATGGCCCTACTGATTATACCGTCTATAGTCTTGATTGAGGCCACTCTATTTATGTTGTCCTTTCCGCTAACGAGTTTTAAAACACGTCCCAAACGCCACTTCATGGATGGTAGATTGCTGTCTTTAACCAAAACTAACTGCCCCAGTTCAAGGTTACCGTTGTTAGTTTTCCATTTTCGCCTCTCCTGCAATTCATTTATATATTCCCGATGCCAACGATTCCAAAACTGCTCCTGAACATTTTGCATCAACTAGTATTGGGAAGGTCCTCCGATCGCCATTGCTGATCTTCCGATGAGGAAATGTGCGGGGGTGAGAGGGGCTAAATCATTGGGATCGGAACTCAGAGGGCAGAGTGGTCGGGAATTTAGAACTGCTTCGATGCGCGCAACTAAAGTTTGCAGATCGAACAGAAATAATGTATATGAGCCTACTATTCTCTTAAAATGATGTTTGAAGCTCTTTCCTCCCGCTTCCCAAATACCACCAAAATGAGGTGAATTGGCTGGGATAAAATGCCATTTTATGTCCAAGTTTTGAATAGATCTAGAAATATGATTGATATTTATGCATAAAAAATTACCCATGGCTTGGAGATCTTTATTAGCCCTAACAAAGTTTGATCCGTTATCTGAGAAAACTTCTAAGGGTCGTCCACGTTTACTAATAAATCGTAAGTAAATGCTTGCAAAAAATTGCCAGAGCTAAGTGACACCAATTCTAAATGTATAGCACGTTTACTTAAGCCAATACTTAAATACGAATACAGCAACCCAACTCTTTAGGATCTTACATCCGCATCCACGTTAGTCCTTTACCAGGAAATGACCTGCATAATCAACCTCAATTTTCATAAAGGGCAATGCTTGTTTCACTCTTGCTGCGGGTAGATCGCCCAGTATTGGTTGAATGGATTGAGGATTGTATCTACAGCATTTTACGCAGTTGCGAATTATTTTACGTAGAAGATTACGTCCTGCAATTGGCCAAAAGGTCTCTCGCACATGTGACAATAATTGTGGTCCTGCATGTAACGTTCATGCTCGTAGCGCATAATTAATTTAGTTAGAACATGATTTGAAGAGAGCCTATAGTGCTCGTATATTTTTTCGAAATAAATTTGTTGGATAGCCGCCCTCCAACTCTCAAAATTTGTTGCTCGTCTATAAAAGGATGCAAGCTAAGTATATTACTTGTTTTTGGAAGCTGATGCTTAGAAGATAAAATTCGTACATCATATGGAAAAGGTTCCTGTTGGGACAATTTGAATAATTTGTTAAAAGCATAATTTATTTCGTCTAAGGAAAGATAAGAATACTGCCGTTTATGTTTAGGTGTTCTTGCGTTATTTACAAGCCTAAATTCATAGTTCATGTTTTTGTTATAAGGAGACATTGTTGCATTTCGGGTAAATTGTTTGTAAGAAAATTGATATTAATTGGTTATTCATGCTCCCTTAAAAGAGCCATTTTGGTCCGTGCCACCAAAGATCTGAAATTATCAACTGCTTAGGTTCCAAACCGCGTAAAACAAGATCCGCTGGGTTCTCCTGGGATCCTATATGATTCCAAGTAAATTCACTAGTAAGTTTCTGAATTTCCGACGCGATTATTAACAAATTGTTTTAGCAAATTTGGAGACGTCTTTAACCATACTAAGACGATTGCGAAATCTGACCAGCAATAGACCTTATTAATATTTATATCAATAGATGCTAAGACTTTAGTAAGAAGCTGAGCTAGAATTAATGCTCCGCATAACTCCAATCTCGGTATGGTCAAAGAGTTAAGAGGAGCTACTTTAGACTTGGCACACACCAGATTGCATTCTGAATCACCATCATTGTTTTTCGATAAAACGTATATATAGATCCCATATCTGGCCTCGGATGCATCTGCAAATCCATGTAGAGCAATAAAATTTGGATTTTGGCAAGTTAACTTTCGTTTAATCACTAGTCTGTCCAGCGTGATTAATTCTGGAGAAAAACGATTCCATGATGTTAAAATATCAAATGATAAAGGCTGATCCCAAGTTAGGTTTTCCGCCCATAATTTTTGTAATAAGACCTTTGCTAATATTATGCATGGACTCGTCAAACCTAGTAGATCAAATATTGTACTATTCTGGATGGAACACAACTCGTTTTGTTATAGTTTTTGGGTCAATTGTTTGTTGGAATAATTTTGAAAGTAAGTATATCTTTTTCGCAGGCCCACTGGAGTCCTAGAATTTTTGTATCGTGGTCTTTATTGGCAATGCATTCTACTATATCTGAAACTCTATTATCAAAGTTAAAGCAGTTTGATTGCCATTTACGTAACTCAAGTCTACGTTTTCGTAAGACCTCGTAAATGGTATTATCGACATATTCTGCTTCTTCTTGTGAATCTACGCACGTCAGTAAGTCATCCACGTATATGTCTTATTAATTTATACTTCTCGCATTCCATTGCTACTTGATGTAAGGAGCGTATAGCTAGGAACGACCCCGCTGTAGTGCCGTAAGTCACCGTATTCAATTGTTGGTAAGTTTTAATAGGTTCATTCGGATTTAAAACTATTTGTAACCTGACGAATTAAAAAGCAAAAGGCTAACAAAATCGGAACAGGAGATAATTGTGAATAAATTATCAGCAGGAGTTTCAAATAAGAGAAATATTCAGGAGGCCAGAAGCATAGACGGCATTAAACTATAAAGGAAATATTGTATAACAAGAGGAGATTTGAAGTACCTAATACGAAAATTTAATATTGACAAGAAAAGGGACAGTGATGATATGATAACCACAGTGTTAAAAATTCAGGAATAGAACAGTGATGGAAAAAATCATGGATTTTTAGTTAAATAGAATATAAATAAGATAGGTTACAATTGCAATTTTATATATTAATATTATCTTAACAAGTTAATGTTCTTTAAATGTATTTTAGGAGAAACTTATCCAGGATTAGAGAAGATGATTTTGCAGTTGCATATATGAATGCTATTATGGAACAAAATTTAAGAGAATTTCCAAAAATAATCTGTATAGATGGAACTCATGGAATAAATAGGAGAAACTGGGACTTGACAATTGTGGTAATAAGAGATGAAATAAGGGTTTTCCAGTGGCATTCTTACTAAGTAACAGATTAGATCAATTAATTCAAGAGGTTTTTTTAGGGCACTTAAAACTAGATTAGAAGAAGCAGTTCAAGCTGAATTTATAATAAGTGATGACAATCCAAAATATTACAATGGCTATGGATGCAGGTATAGGTATACTGTATAATTAAACTGTATCATAGGTCATTAGTTATTTTATGTTATTTTTTCACTTATTTGTAGAACATAAACCAAGAAGATTACTTTGTACCTGGCATATGGTGAAAAATTGGAACATACAAGGAAGGTCTAAAATCAAGAAGTTAGAAAACAGACAGATAATGAAACATGAAATGAGGAAAATTTTAAAGGAGACTGATCCACAAAAATTTATACAGCTTATTTATTAATTAATTATTATAATTAATTATTTGTGCTGAAAGAGAACTATTTTAGGCAATTAGAAGAAGAAGAGGAAACTAATTTTCAGAATTACCTGAAAAAGTACTTCACTAAAAAAGTCAACATTAAAAAATTATAAAACAAATGTAATTAATTCTATAATATTTTAGGTACTACTTCCAAAGTCAAGAGAGAATAATGATGTGGACGCATTGTTATAGAATCAATACCGAAATTAATACAAATATGGCAATTGAAAGCTTAAATAAAGTACAACAAGATGAATGGAAAGCATTATATTAAGTAAGGAAATTTTAAAACATTACAAAAAAAAATATGTAGAAAATATATTTTCTCTCAAAAGGATTGAAAAACTGTTGGATTTACTGGATGAACTTGTTGATGAAAGAATGTGGAAAAGGATTTCTTTACGTAAGTAAAACGTTCCGTATGTTTATTTTTCTCAAATACCATAATTCCTCTAATAATTAGATTTGAAATACGCGCCTTAATTATCTGAGCCAATCACAGACAAAGCGCCATGATTGGCCCGCATGGGTGCGGAAATTATTGTATCCTGTCAAGAACAACCGACGACGGTCGTAACTTGACTCGGCGCGAGCCGCGAGGAAAAATGATAAAACGGATTTTAGGTTTGATTTGGGTTCGTACCCGCACAATCACACTGCTTCCAATGTACGTGTGTAGTGGACTGTATTATTATAAGGACACTAATTTTAACCGTTTTTTTTTAATTTTATATTAGTTTAATTTACAAATAATGAATAAACCGATTAAAAAGCCGCAATAGACATTTAAAATATGTGGAACCCGGGGTCGAACCCAAACTCGACATTCTAAAAAGAATGGTGCAAAACAACAACTAGTAAAAAAAATTGGTAAAAATTCAAAAATAACAATAAAAAAGTTAAAAAAATACTACAACAGATGTTGCGAAATCAATTTCTCAACACAGACAAATTAAATTTGTCTCAAAGAATAACTATAGTCTACAAAAACTCTCCGATACCTGGAATTGGTGTCTGAGTCTGTCTTGCCCCGATAAAGCCGTGGCGACACGAAATTTACCCCGCACCACTCCCAGTATGACGATAAATGCAAACCAGGCAAGATCTCTGCTCCGTCCAGCCAGCCACGTAAAATCAAAAACCCAAAACATCGAAGTCGATGTTAATTTTGTTTCACATAAGTTGATCTTAAAGAGTTAGTTAACAGTTTGTGTCTTTTGACGGAAATGGTGCAAACCTTTCCCGTCCATATCTTTAAATGGGAAAGACCTGTTTCCTGTATTTAATAATTTAAATAAAAAGCAAATTTATGTTGCCTTTTAGTTTAAAGCAGATTATTTTGTGGGCGCTTCGTAAGAATATAAAGTTGTGAACAGAAAAGTCATAATTTATGACATTTTCCGTAAACATTTTTAAATAACTAGTGAGGAGGCTGTTACTGAACCGAGGACAAGACTATTGAACATTTTGTGGAAGCGTAGAGTGTGGAAGCAGCAGTGTATTGGATTTTGTTTTTCTGTGTCTTCACATAGAAACAAGGTACCTTTGTAATTTTAACTTGTGTGTTTTATTTTAAACAATAATAATTATTGTTCCGCTATTTGTATTAACCCATTTACGCCTACCGTCCTTTTGAAAGGATTTCAAAAAGAAACCTGTATTTTTCTGATTCAGCTGACGTTTGAAGATGTCGCCAGTTCACATTATATTTAGTTAACATCTTAAACAAGGTCAATCGCGATCGTTAGGATTTTGTTAATTTTTGGATCGATAGTGACGAATAAAACACGCTGTGTTTCTAGTGATTTTGCAATGAGTGACTCAAGGTAAGATATGTTAAAACTCGTTTATTTTTTCGTTCTTATTTTAATTGTTTTTAACAAATAACATAACATACTGACCTTTTTATATATTTGTGGTTATGTTTCAAACTTCTTGATCAATCCAGGAGCGTTCAGTTAAACGAGTCCTTTTAAAAGGACGGTAGAATTATATACTACTATGTGGTTTTTTACAGGTATTGGAAAAAGCCACTAACCATGGCAGAAATCTTAGAGGAATTGGAGAATGACTCTACATCGGACATTTCTACAGGCATTACAATTTTTCCACCCGAAAATGCCAACGTAAACTGCGATACCGATGAAGATTCTGGGGCTGAAGACGATGTAGTACCAAATAATTTACCCGGAGTGCAACTAAGGGCCCCGGCGGAAATTGAATTTGACATAGAAGGTGAAGACGACTGGGACAGTGATGACGATCTACCACTGTCCACTTTTGTTGAAAGGCGACCTAAACACATAAAGACGTTTGACTATACTCTCAATAAAGATTTAGAGTCTACGTTTATGCAATGGCAATCAGTTCAAACTGCACAAAGCAATCGTTCCCCTGGAAATATTTTCAGGCTGTTCTTTGATGAGAACTTGGTAGGAGAAATTGTCAATTTTACCAATATTTATGCACAGCAAAAAAAAACGCCCCGGTAACGTTACTGCAGACGAGATGTACTGCTTCATAGGGGTGTTTACTTCATAGGGGTGTGTACTCTAAACTGCGTCCTCTTTTCAAGAGCCTAAATAAAAAATGTTTTGATTATGCCCCAGTTAAAGAGAATCACAGCCTTGATGAGGCCACTATACCGTATTTTGGGAGACATAGCGGTAAGCAATTTATTCGAGGCAAGCCTATAAGGTGGGGTTATAAATTTTGGGTAGGTACCCTACGCCTTGGATACATTGTTTATTTTGATCCCTACCAAGGTGCGTCGACAACAATTCCGGACAAATATAAACACCTGGGTTTGGGAGCCTCAGTTGTTCTCTAATATGCAGATGTTTTACAGAAAATGCCTTACCAGCCATTTCACATATTCTTTGACAATTTTTTCACATCTTTGTCACTTCTAAAGGAGCTAAAATTGAGGAACATCAAGGCAACTGGTACTATACGTGAAAGCCGGATCCCACAATCTCCATTTAGCAATGCGGCAATTCTGAGAAAAAGACACGAGGTACATTTGAATGGGGTGTTGCCGATAATGAAATCGCAATAATTACATTATGCAAATGGAATGACAACAGTGTTGTTACTTTAGCCACCAATGCATTTTCAGTTTTGCCAGTAAATAAGGTCAAACGATTTTCAAAGGCTGAAAAAAAGCATGTTTATATAGATCAGCCTCAATTGATCAAGGCATACAACGAAAATATGGGAGGTGTAGACCGTAGTGACCAAAACATAAGCCAATATAGAGTTTCAGTACGAGGTAAAAAGTGGTATTTTCCGTTATTTTCCCACTGTGTAGACATGGCCTCATAAAACTCGTGGCAACTCCATAGGAATAATGGTGGTACTCTTGACCAACTTCAGTTTAGAAGGGACCTAGGGACACAGCTGCTCGAAACGTACAGGAAAACAACTAAGAGAGGACCTTCGAAATTGCCAAAAACTGCACTCCAATTCTCACGTTACGATAGACTAGATCATTTAGTTACATATCACGAGAGTCAGCGGAAATGTGCTGTGTAAAAATGTGAAGCTGGTCTTCACCCAAAAAACTGTTTTGTGGATCATACAAATTAGTTTAAAAATAGTCAAAAAAGTATTTTGCTAAGCATTTTAAAGGATATATAAACATATTTTTAAGTCTTTACTTATTTTTCTAATAGTAGCCCTTTATCGTACCGTCCTTTTAAAAGGACCGCCGTTTTTTCCAAAACTGGAATTTGAAAAAAAAATCATGATTTTTTCTCGACTTATGGGACCTTCTATTGACCGTTTTTAAGAAAAAAATATACAAATTCGGAAAAATATAGTTTTAGAGTCAAACGGGTTAAGGCCAAAGGGTTTAATTTAGTTAATTACTTTTGTCTTGGTGTTTATTTAAATTTAAAATTTATTTTTATTCGAGTGCTTGCTGGAATGAGTGTGTTTACTTAGTAATAAGTTTTAGGTTTTTCGTTGTTTAAAGAAAATTAACGTTTTTATATTTAATATAAGATATTTAGGAGAAAATTTGATGGAAATTTTATTTACTAGCCTTATGTCAGTTCTTTCGTAGTGTCGTAATATTAAGGTATTAGCACAATCTCTTTAAACCTCTACTAAGTTTAATCACAGATATAAGTAGCTAACGCAACAGATAAATATTCGAATAGCAAAGCTTGTCCCCCCCGTAAATCGACGGTCGCACCTGACCGAGACTCGAGCGCCTAATAAAATATACTGAAATTCGGCGCTGCGTTGCCGTATGTTATAATAAATCCGCTTTTAATACAAAAAGCCTGTGTAAGAAAAACATTTGTATATATTTTAATAAAGTACATGGAGTATTTACAAAACAAAAACAAAATTATATATCGTGTATAGTTTCTTAGAATAGGAGGTATATAAAAGCACATTATAGTACATATAAAACTATAAATTACTACCTATTTAATACCAACTTATGGGCAAAATAACAGAAGAGGCACAATAAATCTCTTAGCATGGTGGTTTAGTAAGTGTTCAAAATTTAAGTAAGTGATCATTTTATATTAAGACGTAAGGACGATATGCTGAATCAAAGAAAGCGAATTTTGTTTTATATTTATTAACCTACCTAACATTTTATTTACTATTACTTTGGCATGCGTTATGAAAATATTTTTAAAGCTAAGAACTACACTTAAAACCCTTGCAAAATTATAGTGTAAAGATAATCAAAAATATATTAAGGTTTTAACTTAAAACTAAAAATCGAATAATAACTTAAAAAATAAACAAGATTTGTGTAATATTATACTAAAGAAAGTATACAATAGGTTAATAATATGTCATAGAAACAGTAATTGGCACCGAACTATATTAAATTATTAAATGAAATTGTATAAGGTGATTTAAGGTTTGAGGCACAATGTTTAACGGCAAAAGGTGATGTTGCAAAAAAAAAGTTCGTATAGCTACGTAGATCTGAAAATTGTTTCTTTTGGAAATACGCGGCGTAGCGAAAAAGTGTATATTTTAATTGAACTTACAAACAAACGATACAAAAATTATAATTCATAAATGCCTTTAAAAAATAAACATTATTTCGTAATCTTAATGAGTTTGTTTTGTATAAAAATGACCGCCGAACGGATATGCATTTACATTTTTGTTGTGGCAATCCCCGGGAAATGCAAATTATAAATTATTATTTTTAGTCAAAAACAGTTTGGCTGGCAGAATAAAGCCAAAATGTAATTTTTGTTAGAAAATAACTGGAGATTACGGAAATAATTTTTAATTAGAAAAAAAATCAGTGTATCGTTTTTTTTGTCTAATTAAAATTGTTTTCCCTTTTAACACCCCTGTACTTTTCAATCGAACCATCTCTGAGCCTAGGTTAATGTAAATTTCTTTTCTTTTTGCAAGACCTAATAGTTGCCGTTAGAGTTTGTGCTTTTAACCTGAAATGCGCTGTATAATTTATTGTTTTTTATTTATTATTTATGTTTTAAATTTTTAATTTTTTGGGTTTTATTGTGCAAATTTTTTCGCTTCCATTTACAAAATTTATATAAATTAGTATATACAAGTTTTGTTAACAAAAATACCTTATGCTTGTAACAATTATGATCAGATGGTCCCAACCACTTCATATTTTTAGTTAAAATTTTGTTTTTTATTTTGGTACCCACAAATTCCTGATGCTTAATTTTTTTAAACTCGTTTGCAAAAATGTACATACATTTTTCTACAACATTGGTAATATCTGCAGAAGGACTTATCAGATAGTTGTTTTCGTGGCCACCGTAATTTTTATTTAGTATAAATATTTGGGATGGATCGGTTAAATAAGAATCAGATTTTAAAATAGAAGCATAATTTTTGCAATTAAATTTTTCCAAAACTTTCTTAACTAAGTATCCGGCATAATATGAATTTGCACACTCTCCCAAAGCAAGGTGTTTGATAATGGGCTCTTTGCTTTTAACTGTTGGAATGTCATTAATTTTTTCGGAATCTAAAATTTCAATATTATATTTCGATGTCGTTTGGTGCGCCTCTTTTTTAGGGATATTATTTAAAATTAATTGTTTGTCGACATCATTCTTACAATTGGATAATTTTGAAGGAGTTAGTAAATCTGTTACACTTTTAATTCTAAAAAATAATCGAAAAGATCTGGCCGTTGGGTTAAGATTCCAACCACCGCTTTGTCGAAAAAATTATTATTTTCTTTTTTTTGGTCTGCATAAAGGATTTCTATGGCATTTATAGTTTGAACTAACCCTTTAAAACATGGTGGCTTACTTTTGGATATTTCTTTTAATTGTGTTTTTTTATTTAAAACCTTGCTAACTTTTATTATGGATTCAAAAACCTGTTTACCTTTTTACAAAACATCTATAACTAATAAGTTTTTAAAACTCACTCCACAGTTATAAGGATTTTTAGTATATAATCGTTTGCTATTAAGGGCATCAAATAAATTGTTCATGATGATTATAAAATTTGAGGTATTAGTACCAATTTTTTCAACAACTATAGATTTTTGAACGGATGTCTTTACAGCTGCAGCCATAGTATTTGAGAATAATTGTAGTACCAATTTGCAGGACATCTCTTTAAAGGCGTCAGGATTTATATGCTTATCTGTTATTTTTGGAAGCATTCTGGCTGATTGAGATGCTTTGTCAATTTCGTATATTTTTTTAATAACATCAAAGCAGATACTTTCATTTAAAAGTTCAAACCTTATTGAAGACTGCCAGTTACTCCTGACGTTTTTGAAAAGATGAGGGACATCATATAAAGAAATGATCTTTTTTTCTTTTAAATAAAAGTAAGGCTTTTCTGCCGTAACACCCAACAACTGTTGGGTTCATTGCGCCTCTATTATTGGTACCCTGATCATAAGCCGTGGCCAGTGGTAAAAAGCTCATTTTGTCTAGAATAGTTAGAACGTACAAAATAATATTTTTTAAGTTTTCTTTACAGACTGCATTTTTTGAAAAAAAATATCCTAGTGGAAATTTCCAGGAAGAATATATTCCTCTCATGGAAAAAACGAGAGCGTGGTTGGCTTTATTTTGAGTCCTACCAAAAGAGCCCAAGTCCTCAAACCCCTCTATTAAATCTATTTTTTTATTAAATTCCAAATTTTCTTTCAGAATTATTTCATCAAATGCTACAAGACATTTTTTTCATTGCCTGGGCCTTTTGCTGTAAAAAAACTTGAATATCTGCATCAATGCCTGTTTTAAAATGATTTTTCGCGATCCACTTTTGAATTGTTGAAATAGCTGGTAAGATGATGCCTTTTTTTCAGAAATAAATAAGCGGACGGAGATTTATAATAAAAACATAAACAAAATTCTCTTTCTTTTTGATTCCAAATCACACGTTTCTTACCTCTTAATTGCATTTCAACAAAAGTTTTTGACTACTGGAGATAACAAACTTAAAAGCGGTAAGGGCGAGGACATTGCAAGTTTGGATTTTTGTATTTTTCTGTGTAATCTAAAAATTATTTTTTTAAAATTCTTATTCTTTTTAGTAACACGTGTAATTTTTCTTTTTAATTTTAATTTTCTTGGAGTCACAATTTTATCTGGTAACGAACATAAATTGCTGACAAACTCGGATTCTACACTGTTATTATGTTTTCTTCGTTTTGTTAAAGAACTTTTTGGACTAAAATCGAGTAGTGATGTTTCCAGTTCTGCATATGTTCTTTTTGGAGTCAACACTTTTAGACTATCTGGGCAGTCAGTAGCAATAGGACTGGTTTCATTAAGCGCATAGTTTCTGGGAACGGCATCTTTTTTCAGGTAAAACTGCTTGGATGTACGAAAATCCTCACTCGTGAAGTGATCCATACAAAGCTATTTATTGCGTAGGGTTTCTTCGGAAAATGTAGCCAATTTAGCGTTTCCTATATAAAGCAAAGAAAAAATATTTTTGTATTTATAAATCCTAATATTATTAAAGTAAATTATTTGTTTACTTTTGCGATTCAAGGTAGCCAAAAGACAAGTAAAAGATAACTTTTTGCTTTTTTTATTGTTTTCCATTTTTTGTTCGATTGTTAATATTGAGAAAAAAATTACGTTAAACATTAAAGCAGTTTTAAAAATGCAAAAAATAAATATGGGGCCAATATCAATTTGATTTGGCCTCTCAATTTGATTTGAAAAATTAACTTTTTTTTATTTATTTAGTATTGCAAAATTTGTTAAATTAGAGGTTTGTATTGGGACGGTAGTTCTAGGCCGATTTTTGAGAAAAAATATATCAAAATATTGGGACAGAATTGCTGCTTTTAAAAAGTCTTTGTTCTTATTTGGTTGCTACTAAAAAAATTAAGTAATTGCCAAAGAGTGGTTCAATAGATTTTGGAAGAGGTTTTCAAACAAAACAAAATAAAACAGCATCAAAGCTATTTTTATATGGTTATTTAATCGTATATTGGCAGATGCGTTAACGTGCTTATCCATGCCACCACTATATTTATCGTTTTAAATTATTTTAAATAATAATCTGTCAACTATTGACGTGCATGTCATAATAATTATGGAATGGTATATCTTCTTTAAAAATATACTAAAATAATCTATTTAAAATTTAAAAAAATATTGGGGTAACTGTTGAACAATTTGAAATGTCAAAAAATAAATTTTCTGGTTCTATAAGTACTCATGAGTTAATTGAGTTGTTATTATTGCTTAACCATTATATTTTTTCTTTTAACTATTATTTAGTTTAGTAAAACGTAAGTAAAGGTAAATTTAAAAATAAGTTTAATAGAAAAAAAATTAAGTTAAATAAAATGGTAAAGGCGTTAATTCAATTTAGTTTAGTGCAAAAAAGAACTTAATAAAGTAATGTCGAGAGTAATTATAAAATTTACTTATCAGAATTTATTATCAGAATTTATTATCCATTTATCGCATAAATCCTTTATTTTCACTGGAAACCTAAACATTCTAATTGAAGAGTTTCTTCGTGAATTTCGACAATTAAAATATTCACATCTAGAACCACCAGGTCGTTTTTGCAGGACTGCGGTCTGCTGCCTGCTTCACCTAAACTTGACAGCAAGGGCTGCGTAATTCCTCGATGGTCAGCCCGCTCAAAAAGCCGGCTGACATTTCGGGGCCCGCATTTTTACTATTGGAGTATTTATCTGTTGCGTTAACTAGTTATATCTGTGGTTTAATATTTAAACTCTAGTCACGAAGTTTAAATAACGGACCAAAAATACGGAATGAAGTTCGAATTATGGTCGGGACACACATGCCCGCAACGAGTCCGCACCGAGCACGCACCGTAGCACGGCCGTGTCTCGGTTGTGAATTGTCGTTCGTAATCATATGAAGTAGTCTTAACATGACCGCACCGTGCCCGTGCGCCGACTCCGCACCGAGTCCGCAACGAGCTAGAATAGTTTTGTTTAATTTTCAACGGTGACGGTGCGTTGTACGGTCTCGAACGAGCAATAAAATTTAGCTATTCAAAATGGAAATTGAAAGGTTAATAGGGGAAGTAAGGAAGTTTCTATCACTGTATGATTAAAAAAATGAAAAATATAGGAATACAGATTATAAAGACAGAGTGTGGAAGAAAATTTCTTTGGAATTGAACAAAAAAAGTGGGTCCAAATTTATAAAACATATTTTTAATAAATTTAATTCGAAAAATTGTTAAATAATTTGTAGTATATTAGGTAGATTTTGGCAACATCCGGTTGTCTAGATGAGCGAATTTGTTTTAGTAAGCGGCTATTATAATTTGTTCCAGATGTAATTATTTTATACACCGTGAAATTGATTCTTTTTTCTGAAATGCATTACAGCCCATTTTACAAAAATCAAACGAAGATTGAGCTTGATATTTGAAGTGCTGTGTAAGATCAGGTGTAAAAAAACGACCTAGAAAATGTTCTAATTCATATTTTAGGATAGGAAACATGCAGTTTTTTGAAAAGCTTTTATTTAACTTGCAATGTATGTATGTATGTATGTACATATGTAACTAACTATGTATGTTCGGTGCAAATCTTGAAACTCAAATTTGACCAACTTCTAGTTGTCCGATTTTGGTGAAATTTGGAGCATATACGGTTTTTGGTGAAATTTGATACATTTGCGGTTAGATAGAGTAGCCCCAGGCTAGATCTCGCCGCATTTTTGGATAATAACTTTTGTAACTATTTTCGTAATATAAAGGCATTTATTATTATTATTATTATTATTATTATTATTATTATTATTATTATTATTATTATTATTATTATTATTATTATTATTATTATTATTATTATTATTATTATTATTATTATTATTATTATTATTATTATTATTATTATTATTATTATTATTATTATTATTATTATTATTATATATGTAATTCCGGAGACAATGAAATTTAGTACTAAAATTAACTAAGGTTGGTACTTCTATATCCATAAAAAAATATTAATTAATTTTTCGAAATAAAACTTCTTCAAGTTAACGTTTTTATTCAAAAATTTTAATTTGATTTTAACTTAATTAACTGGTAACGATAGTTGTATACGCAACTTCCAATTACTCAATATACTAGCTTTTTATTTAGTTTTTAAATTTACATAAAAAAAGGTTACAAAGTTTAATTACCAATATTTTTACCACTAGATTCTACATTAGTTGTTTGGGATTTTTGTCTTAGAAAAAATTTTTTTACGGCGAAGAAACCAAATAACTACTAAAAAACATGAATTTGAGACGATCTAGATTTTATCTACTACATTTTAGCGAAAAAGATGCAACATCTAAAAAAACTGGCAAATATGATCCATAAATTAAATTATTTAAATTGCCAGGGCTGTATTTTCCTGCCAATCTACGCTGCCCTCTATAGAACTAAAGAAATCATTTAGTTGTTCTCGTATTGCGAATGCTGCATTTGTTGATCATTACCAAATTTCGAAAACATTTTTCTTTGAAATAAATTTAATGTACCAACCCAATTAAGTTTCGATCCAAACTGAATACTTTAAAGTGCGTCATGACCGTCCAATGCGATGCGGGATGCGGCCGTGTGTTGGAGATGTGTGTTTTGGGAGATAACGCACCGAGACACGGCCGAGCTACGCTGCGGGCACGGTGTGGTCTCGGTACGGATATGTGTGCCCCGTAACCTTTTTTTATGTAAATTTAAAAACTAAATAAAAACCTAGTATATTGAGTAATTGGAATTTGCGTATACAACTATCGTTACCAGTTAATTAAGTTAAAATCAAATTAAAATTTTTGAATAAAAACGTTAACTTGAAGAAGTTTTATTTCGAAAAATTAATTAATATTTTTTTATGGATATAGAAGTACCAACCTTAGTTAATTTTAGTACTAAATAGTACTAAATTTCATTGTCTCCGGAATTACGTATATAATAATAATAATAACAATAATAATAATAATAATAAATGCCTTTATATTACGAAAATAGTTACAAAAGTTATTATCCAAAAATGCGGCGAGATCTAGCCTGGGGCTACTCTATCTAACCGCAAATGTATAAAATTTCACCAAAAACCGTATATGTTCCAAATTTCACCAAAATCGGACAACTAGAAGTTGGTCAAATTTGAGTTTCAAGATTTGCACCGAACATACATAGTTAGTTACATATGTACATACATACATACATACATACATTGCAAGTTAAATAAAAGCTTTTCAAAAAACTGCATGTTTCCTATCCTAAAATATGAATTAGAACATTTTCTAGGTCGTTTTTTTATACCTGATCTTACACACCACTTCAAATATCAAGCTCAATACTCGTTTGATTTTTGTAAAATGGGCTGTAATGCATTTTAGAAAAAAGAATCAATTTCACGGTGTATAAAATAATTACAACTGGAACAAATTATAATAGCCGCTTACTAAAACAAATTCGCTCATCTAGACAACCGGATGTTGCCAAAATCTACCTAATATACTACAAATTATTTAACAATTTTTTGAATTAAATTTATTAAAAATATGTTTTATAAATTTGGACCCACTTTTTTTGTTCAATTCCAAAGAAATTTTCTTCCACACTCTGTCTTTATAATCTGTATTTCTATATTTTTCATTTTTTTAATCATACAGTGATAGAAACTTCCTTACTTCCTCTATTAACCTTTCAATTTCCATTTTGAATAGCTAAATTTTATTGCTCGTTCGAGACCGTACAACGCACCGTCACCGTTAAAAATTAAACAAAACTATTCTAGCTCGTTGCGGACTCGGTGCGGAGTCAGCGCACGGGCACGGTGCGGTCATGTTAAGACTACTTCATATGATTACGAACGACAATTCACAACCGAGACACGGCCGTGCTACGGTGCGTGCTCGGTGCGGACTCGTTGCGGGCATGTGTGTCCCGACCATCATTCATACGACATGGAACACTCTTAAAATTGTCAATTTGACAGCTTACTGGCAGTTGACACCTGACGTTTACAACGAAAGCCCTGAAAATGGCGAATCGCTTTTAGAAACTCAGATCAGGAAGGCAGTTTTTCCTTGAATTTTTAAGTGCTTTTTTATTTCTAGACAGAGGTTTTTGTTAACACTTGTGAAGCTGTGATATGTTTAAAAATTCATACTGTTTATCACCAAATTATAGCTGTAAATCGTCCAATTTATTAAAGGAGTTGACCAGAGCAGCTGAGGTCAAAGCAAATGAACCTAACCCATAGAGGAGTATTATTTGTAAACGTTTTTTGTTAAAGTCTTTTTTAAACTGTAAGTATGTTTTTTATCATTCAGCTTAAGTGGTACTTTATGAAATATAAGACCATTATTGGCTGAAAAATGTATGCTGAAACCTACAGAAAGGACTTTTTAACTTTTGCAAGAATCAGTTAGGATTAGCAATTAAATTTTTATTATTATATTTCTAATCTATTATATTATCAATGCATATTGAGAAACATATTTTATTTTAAAATATCAGTTTCAGGTCAAATTGGAAATGAAATAATTCAAGTCATACAAAAAAATAAAGTGCTTTTTATTCTTACAATTATCAATAATTTTTTTCTCTCAAAAATAGATTTGTTTTTGTTTTATTGCATAGTTAGAATATGAATAAATTTTAATAGTTTTCATTGCACTATGTTTACATTACATTATCCCTTTAATATTTTTAAACATCCTTAAACAGTTTTAATAATCATAGTTTACATTACCTGAAAACTCTAAACTTTAAACTCTCATTAAGTTCTTGTTTTCTTTGTTGAAATGAAACTTTTTTAGTGTTAAGCAATAAAATCAAGATTCTTAAACTGCTGATTTAAGGGGGTATTGGGTTTTTTAATTTTGTTTTCAATACCATGTTGGTCTTTACATAACATTAGCATTATATGGGATTTTATTTTGTTATAAAATTTTGAATATTTTAGTGAATAAATTAAGAACATTTATGAGCCATCATCTTTTTCATATAATTTTTTACATTATGGATATTAAAATATATATAATCATAGCATTTTTTAACATTTACTTAGAAAATATTATTTTGCATAGCTACAGAAAATACATGAGCCAAGGGCTTATCATAGTCTTTGCGTGCTTGAGCAATTTAAGACTCAACGATTTTGCAAAATTAATAATAATAATAATAATAATTGTGTTATTCTCTCAGTGCAAGGTACATTATGTACAATGACAAGAATACAGTTTGTTAACTTAAAAAAAGGTCAAGATATAATAAAACCACTTAATTAACATATAATAAACTCACCATTATGGTTCCTGCTTTTATACTAAATTTAACTATTAAAGAACATTGCTACTTGTGCTCATTAAGTTAGTGAAATCTTAAAAAAAACTTGTCTAAGGGGTAACAAATCTGTTAAAGTCAATATTGCTTTAGACTGATTGACTTTAGAAAAATAAATATATTTTGATAATCTATGACACTTAAACAGAAAAGAAATTTACAGGCATTATATTACAAATATATTAAATGATTAAAATTTACATGTTGTTTTTTTAATTCTCAACTTAAATTTACCTTAGCCACAGTTTTTTAATAGATGCCTAGATGACTAAAAATCTTTATGCACTTAAGTTATCTAAATAATCAATATAATTTTGATTTCTTTGAGATTGATTAATATTTAGAGACAACTATATAAACATAAATTTAAATTGCTGTTTGGTTACTTAACCTCCATTCCTTCACCCGATCACAACCACCTGCTTGAAGTACTTTACTCAAGTATCTAACAAAAATAAACTTAAAAAAAAACTAATTTATATTGATGTGAAATATATATTAATTGCTATTTCAAAACGAAAAAAAAATAACAGAAACCATAATGTCTAAAAGATAAAATTTTAGCTTCCTTGAAAAGATTTACTAGTCTATCATTTAATGCTTTTTCAAATATTTTGGCTAGGTTATTAACTAGGCTAATTGATCAATAATTTTGAATTTTGTTTTTTTTTTATAAATTGGAGTTATTACAGAGTCTTTAAAGTGTTCTGGTACTTTTCCTTTTTAAGTTTTAATATTCTTTAGAGAAACATGTCAAGAGAATAAAGAATTTTAATTAGTGGTAAAACTGTCTTGTAAATTTAGTTTACTTATAAGTGTTAATGATTTTAATGTCCTTGCAGGTTCCTGTCCAGTTTGTCTCTGTGTTTGAGGTAATCAAGCCTCTTGTTATCCATTTATTTACCCTCTTTTTAGTGTTTCTAAATATTTTTATTTTTTCACATGCTTTAATAATTTTTTGAAGTTTCTTAACAAAAATATTTATACTGTCTTCAGAATCTTGAATTTCTGTAACATCCTTCCAGTCCTAGTTTATAAAATTTCATATTCCTAATTCTAAGTCAATAATTTCTCTTTCTGCATATTTATCTTGTTTATTTGTTAAAAGTGTTATGTTCCAATATATTGACCACAATTGGGTAAAGATCTGTGATAAAAATATGTAATATAAAAGAATTTATTTGTTTTATTGGTGTTGATAAAAAAATGATTTAAGCAAAAATCTGAGCCATATCTAGTCATTAGTTTAATATAAGGCAAAAAAGCATAATTTGACATGAGATTATACATAATATTTTTTTGATAAAAGACTCTTTGGTAAGCAAAAACAAAGGTAAGGACACAAAGTCACGGTCTCATCCAATCTATATAATTTCTTAAAAAAGCTTAAAAGCTACATGTGTTTCGCTCCTGTCGGAGCATCATCAGGCCTAGACCTACACAGATCACATTACAACTAACAACAAAAGAACTTTCTTTCTTTCTTTTTAACGTGTCTGATTTCTCTATTAACTCACCTACAGGTAATCATGTTAGTCAAAAGTCTATTGCTGTGAATAATTTTGTTAACACTTTTAATCTTGTTCAGTGTAATCACATCCTAAACTATAATAACAGACTATTGGATCTTGTTTTATCTAACTTCACCTGTACTGTTTCGCGTAGTGACGTGCCTTTTGTCTTGGAGGATTTGCATCACCCTGCACTGGAAATTGATTTTACCGTCTCAGGCCAACGTGTCCATAATTTTCAGCTTAATAAAAACTTATCTCATTCTTTTAATTTTAGAAAGGCCAACTTCCATCTCCTTTATGACTCGATCCTTGAAGCTGACTGGTCTACTGTGTATTTATCCTCTAACGTTAATGATGCATGTGGAGCCCTATATGAATGGCATATTTGCCGCACACATTCCTCTTAAGCAGCAACGTAAAAGAAGATTTCCAAATTATTATTCTCGAGAATTGATTAGGAATATTTATAGGAAAGAAAAGGCTTTCAAGGACTTTAAAATGTACAATTCTCCATTCTTTCAAAATAAATTCCATTCTCTTAGACGCCTTATCAAACTACAAATACGCAATGAATATAAGTTGTATATATCAAACACCGAAAGGAATATTTCTTTGGACCCATCTAGCTTTTGGAATTTTATTGATTCTAAGAAGGCTGGCACCAGGATTCCTGGTATGATCAGGCTACCCGATGACGTGGTAATTAAAGACCCACAAGACAAAGTTGATGCTTTTGCACTGTTCTTTGGTGAGGCATTTATACAATCAAATTTCATTAACCATTCGTCGACGTCTGATAATGTGCCATACTTTGACATTTCCAACGTTGATGCTTCCCAGATTATTTTGGCCAGTAAAAAACTCAAAAATAAGTTAACATCTGGTGTAGACGGTGTGCCTAGCTTCTTGGTTAAAGATTGCATTGGTGTCCTGGCTGATCTGCTGACCTACATTTTCAACTTAATACTGTCAACAGAACAAATCCCTGAAATTTGGAAGACTGCTAAAATAATACCTATTTTAAAGGCTGGGGACTCTGATCAAATCGTGAACTACAGGCCAATCTCATTGCTCTGTAACTTCTCAAAAATTTTCGAAATTATCCTGAATCGGTCGCTATTTAGTCACGCAAAAGAACTCATCTCTGTAGACCAGCATGGATTTTTTAGCGGGGGCGATCTTGTGTTACTAACTTATCCTGTCTGTCTAGCCACATCTGTGAATCACTTGATGTTAATACTCAAGTCGATGTTATTTATACCGACTTCCAAAAAGCCTTTGATCGGATAGATCACTATATTTTGCTGCATAAATTAACTCAGTATGGTTTTTCAGGGAGATTACTTAATTTATTTCATTCCTACTTGATTGGTAGATCTCAATATGTTGAATATGAGGGCTTTAAATCGAAACTTTTTAACGTAACGTCGGGTGTGCCACAGGGCTCGAACCTGGGTCCGCTCCTGTTTAGTTTTTTTATAAATGACTTGATTGAGTCACTCACTTGTCATAAGCTGGCTTTTGCCGATGATTTGAAGCTATATTTAAATGTATATGGTTTGGAGGATTGTGTTTTTCTTCAGAACTGTCTAAATACATTGGAGGTATGGTGCGCTGTTAACAGGTTAGGCTTGAATGCGGCTAAGTGTAGTGTGGTCAGTTACTCTAGAACAAAAGAAAGAAAGAAAGTTCTTTTGTTGTTAGTTGTAATGTGATCTGTGTAGGTCTAGGCCTGATGATGCTCCGACAGGAGCGAAACACGTGTAGCTTTTAAGCTTTTTTAAGAAATTATATAGATTGAATGAGACTGTGACTTTGTGTCCTTACCTTTGTTTTTGTTTTCGTTTGGTCTCTTAGAGAAAAATGGATGATACGTTTCTACTCTTTGGTAAGGACTTAGTGCTTCTTATGAGTAGTGTATACCTGTAGAGTCCGAAAAAAATGATTAATTTTTTACAAAAAAATAAGTTCTTATTTCATAAATATACACTCACAAACTAAGCTTTAAGTCTGATGATGCATTATCTCTTAAAACAAGATTTCTTTTTGAAAACATTAGAAAAACTGCTTATTAATGCTAAAAGTGCTTTAGTACTGTTAAAAATTTTCAATATGAGACTGGCATTTCAGGTCTTGATGAAAAGAATACCTTATATAGCTCAAAAGAAAACAATATTGTCAAGGACCAGTTCATTCTCTTATAAATAAATAAAATGGGCTTTACCTCTATAAGTGATATCATTTGCATAATTTAGAAAAAAAGGAATGAGGATAGATCTGTGAACCATTCACTAAGTTATCAGACATGACTTGCTTGACTTTAACTATCTGTCTTCTATTTTGAAAATAAGATCTTAACAATGCTAATGTTGTTTTCCTTATTCAGATGCATTTTATGTAGTAGAATATTCTGAAAGAATGAATAAATTTATTGAATGTTTGGGTAAAATCTATAACTAGAGCCTTTATTTTCTCACCCTTGTTAAGAGCATCTGCAATTTCATTTTGAAATTCATGTAAGGCCACCTCTGTGCTTTTACAGATTTCACTTCATCATGTGAGCGATCAGTTGTTGGCAGATATATCTAGATGATATGAAGCTTAACTGGTTTGGAGTTAAATCATACCCTGCTTATTATTATCGCTAATGGTCTATAGCTTTCATAGCTTTGTATATATTTGCTGTACTTCTTATTAACCAAAAATGCTACTTTCCCCACATGTCGGTGATATCACTGCAACTTGGACGAGACTGCTCAGAATTACCTAAGTGGATTAAGAGAAGATCTTGCTGGTTTCCGTTAGGCCGCGTTAATGCCAGTTATTTAAAAAGCCACTACTTGTCAGGAAAAATTGTTCCCTCAAGACACAAATTTGTAATAGAAGCTAATACATTGCCACACTACATCTTGGAAACTTCACTGTGTATGAATTACTATCAATCTTAATGAAACACATGATTCTGTGCATAACCATGAAACTAGAAACAAAAACAATTGTTGGAGGTTGAAGTGTTCCTAGTGAGGGTATGATTACCCGGCTATTCATTTTAATAATAAACTGCCTAATGACATAAAACAGGTACTTTTAGTGGCGCTTAAACATAACATAGAAAGAGTTTTCTCCTCTGTTATACATTCTACTTGGTTAATGAAATGTTGGTCTGTGACTGGCTGTTGATTGTTTTGGTTTTTTGTGCCATCATGTTTCACTTTTTTATTTCTGGTTTTAGGTTTTTTATATATGTGTAATTTTACTTCATATAACACTTAATTTGATATTTCAACATTTATAATTTAAACTGATTAAATATTCACATTATGATATGTAATTACTAAATTAAGAAAACTTTTGTACAAATTCCTCCAACTTAAGATATGTGTTTAATTTAAAAATCCTCTACTTTTCTCTTGTTGAGTCAGCCACTTGCTCTGGGTTAGTGGTTTGGTGCTCAATATATAAGACATTAATGGATTCATTAGACAGTTTTAAAGCAGGCCATACCTATTTAAAATTATGCTATTTGAAGGTAATTATATTTAACTGAAGCATTATTGTTAGGTGCTACGATTTTGTGGCTTCAATTTGATGATCATTATTGGTTATAAAAGTTATTTCTTTTACTGCATGAAAAAAAATGGTTTACATTTAAAGTCATTTATTATTGGAAATACTAACTGAAAAAAATCTCTTTTCTGACTATTCCAATCCTCTTTAGTTAATATTTCGCAGGAATTCAAATTAGTCTTAAAACAATATCCCACTTAAAAACGAACATAGTTATGTGCTTTTTAAAGGAGTTTTGAAGGTCTTTAATTATTTATCTGATTCTGTGAATTAAATCTTCAGAGCATACATATTACTTTTTTTTACTTTAATCCCAAGATTATAAAAAATTCGTTACTAGATTTCCCTATGAAAATTAAATATATTAATGGCAATAATACAATATGTTGCTTCCTGTAATTTATTTGATTCAGATTTAGGTATTAAAAAATATGTTTTTTTTTCATATTTACAGTCTAGTTAACCATGTTTTGGAAGAACAATGCTCCGCCATCCCAAATTGATTCTCTACTTGCAAAGGCAGTAAGTAACTTAGCTCTTTTTTATAAAATATATATGTATAGTTTTAAATATCTGTTAAATATAGGGGTGTATCTATAGGGCTGTAAATCTTGTTAAGATATTACCAGTGTGAAGTTAGCAGCCAATTTTTGGCAGCCAAAATTTTATGTACAAACCTACTGCCTGAGGTAAAATACAATGTCTTTTTATCTTTAAAGGGTCGGTGGTAGTTCCACCCCAACCACTTTGCACCCATCTGGTGAGTATCTTATGCATAAATGGATTTTAATCAATAACACATTACTAATTTACCAGGAATAACTCGAGTTATACAATAATATTAAGCACACATATTCCCTTTTTAATAACAAATTTTCATATAGCATTCATTACCCCTTACTGCCTGTCAGAGGGGTGGTTCACCTTTATGATTTTATAAATAACAATTTTTTTCTGTTAGAAAAAAATTGAGTTGAAAAAATTTAGTTGAAAGGTGAACCACCCCCCTGACGGGTGGTAAGGGCTATGTATGCTTAATGTTATTTTGCAACTCGATTTCTTTCTGATAGAAAAAAAATATTATCTATAAATTCATATGGGTGAACCACCCCTCTGACGGGCGGTAAGGGGTGTTCGATTGATCGGTACCTTAAGGAAAACATCCTGGTCAAAAAACCACGGCATGTGCACCAATACGCCTATCAGGCGCGCAAATCCACGGGCCTGGCCTTACATTACCTCGTGAGGAAGGTGGACGGTGCTCTGGGTAGTGGCAAGGCCTGGGTGCGTTTCTAGACATTGAAGGGGCATTTGACAACACCCCTTTCGCAATAATCTGCTAAGCACTCGAGAGCCGCGGCTCAGAACCCTGTTTGGTTAGCTGGATAGAGGCCATGCTCTCGCAACGTCATGTATCTGCCCAGTTTCACAGCGAGATTGTCAAAACGTTGGCGGCTAGAGGCTGCCCGCAGGGAGGAGTACTGTCATCTACCGTGTGGTGCCCAGTAGTCGACAGCCCCGCATTGAGAGTATAGGCCAGCATTGTTTAAAGATAAATCTTTTAAACAATGCTGGGCTATACACACAGACCTACGCTGATGATCTGGTAATCCTTTGCCCGGGGAAAGACGCCGCCTCAATGCGGGGTTCTTGATGAGAGCCCCGCGTATGGTGGATACATGGTGCCTCTCGGGGGGTCTCAGAATACACCCCAAAAAAGCAAAGCTCCTACTACTCACGAGGACACGTAACTTTGGCACGCCCCCTGTTATACCTCTAGGTGGTGTGCAGCTGCATTACTCCAGGACAGTTCGATTTCTGGGAATGAAGTTAGATTCCAAACACTCCTGGTACGATCACGCAGACACCAAAATCAAGAAAGCCACTTGCGCTGTATGGGCCTGCAGGCGGGCTTTCGGCAATACCTGGGGTCTGTCTCCTAAGATCCTCCACTGGATTTACTCGCGCATTGTGACACTCCTTCTCACATTCGGGGCTATCGTTTGATGGCCATGTACGGAGAAATTCGTGCTTAGCTGGACAGAGTCCAACGCCTTGCATGTTTCAGTATAACGGGTTCCATGCGAATGGCGCCAACTAGAGCGCTTGAGACTCTGCTGAGCCTTCCGCCTCTGGACCTCGTTGTGTAATTTGAGGCAATAAGGACTGCGAACTATACGTCCTCGGCGAAGTACGTGCTAGAGAGACCGGTCATGCAAAAATCTGGTCACGGGCCATACAGGAATGTCCTCTCCTTCTGATGAGCAGTGACTGCATGGCTCCAGTGACAGTGGACTGCGAGGGATTCGTGACGCACATTGCAGGGAGAGAGGAGTAGCAGCATTCCAACAGACCTGCTAAATAGGGGGACCATCTGGTACACAGATGGCTTCAGAATGAATAACAGAGCTGGATCAGGGCTTTGTGGTGGGATCCCACATACCAGTAGGGCATACTCGCTGGGGGAGCACGCCACTGTCTTCCAGGCCGAAGTATTCGGTCGAAATATTAAAATGCGGACAGAAAATCCTAAGCTGCGGATACCGCAATACAGTCGTATCAATATGCCCGGACAGCAGAGCTGGCATTAAAGCTATCACGGCCGTAAAGGTAAGCTCCAAGCGTGTACTAGAGTGCATAAAAGTCCTGGAAACACTGTGCAGGTTGGCTGCAGGATCCAGCTTGTCTGGATACCTGGCCATGCAGGTAATGAGGAAGCGGACTCTCTTGCCAGACTGGGATGCGCGAATGTGCCGATGGGGCCAGAACCCATAATTGGTATCGCCAAATGCGTAGCGGTCGCCTCAATTAAGGTCTGCCGGACAAGTGAACCCACCGAAGATGGAGTCCCCTGGTATGAGAATAGGCCAAAGTGCACATAGGTGGGTCCTCTGCCTGTCTCACCAAAAATCTACTACGCCTAAAAAGACGCGAAATTCGGCTAGTGACAGGTCTTTTAACCGGACACTAGCACTTAAGAAGCCATCTCCATACCATCGGTATTGCGGACAACCGGGAATGCCGGTGGTGCTGGGAGGATGATCAAACCGTTGACTATGTGGTCGGGGAGTGCCCAGCACTCACGCGCGCCAGGTTCAAATACTTTATCGGTTTTTCTGGAGGCCATTGGGCTCTGGTAACCCCCGGTGACGGGTCCATCAGGAGACCTATATGCGCAATTGCCTTGGCGTACAAAAATTTGTTATTATATAGGGACTATGTATGTGTGCTTAATATTATTGTACAACTCGATTTATTCCTGATAATTTAGTAGATGCGTTATTAATTAAAATGCATTTATGCATAAGATACCCGCCAAACGGGTGCGAAGGGGTTGGGGTGATACTACCTCCTTAAAAGATAAAAATACATTGTATTTTATCTCAGGCAGTAGATTTGGACATCAAATTTTGGGCGCCAAAAAATAGCTGCAAACTTCACACAAAATCCAATTGGCTGCTGAAACTTTTGGCTACCAAAAATTTGCTGCTAACTTCACGCCGGTGAAGATATTTGCCTTAAACTTATTTGGATAATCAATTATAGTTGTGAGCAAGTTTAATGTTTACATTTAAGTACCGTGTTTATTGAATATGACAAAATTGTACCTCTAGGTCTTATGACTAGTTACTCCACTATATTGGATGTACCTTTTTCTTTAATTTAATGTTTTGTAGGATGTTACTCTGCAAGAGGTAATGGAGTCTGATGATATAATTAGTGAATGTAGAGCTCAAAATAAAAATTTAATTGATTTGTAAGTTGTAATTTCGATACTCATCTTGGGTCTAAGAGTTTATATTAATTTGTAGCTTACTTAAACCAGAAATAATGTCAGAATTAGTTTTATTAACTACCACTGAACCTTCAGATGAAAAAGAGATGAAAGAACGATTTAAATATTCCCATATTGCTAGTGAATTACTTTCATGTGATGTACCTTCTATAAATGAACGCCTTGCAGGAGATGAGAGGTAAATTCTAAAACTTGCAATATTTGTGTCGAGATTTGTGTATTATTTCTGGATTATTTTTTATTTGGTTTTTTAGGTTATTAGAAAAACTATATGAATTTTTGGAAAAAGAGCCTCCTTTGAATTCACTTCTAGCCTCCTATTTTAGCAAAATTATGGGTGGCCTTATTGCCAAGAAGACTGAACAGGTTTGTATTCGCTTTTTGCTCAGATTACTTACCTTAGCTTATTTTTTTAATAATCGACTTCATTTGATTTTTACAAATATTTAAATAAAGGAAGACCAAAATAACAGAAATAACCAGAATCAAGTATCCAGGTTTCTCAATGAAAATTATTTGAAATGCAAATTTGTCTCAGTAAATTTTTAATCATCACGTAAGTAAAGTGCCAAAGGCACTAAGTGCCATATTCATAATTCTGAGATATTTAAGAAAACTACTAAGAAAGCTCAAACACTCTTTTTTTTATATAAACATGTAAAACCGATTGTTAACATCTAGAATTAGGTACTGGTAGAAAACAAATCTATTGTTTCTATCAATAAAATAAAATTTTAAAGTTTGTTTGGAACCAAAACTGAAAGGGTATAAGGTATCAATCAAAAGCGAGTTAAGCTGCTGCTTGGTCCAAAACTCTCTTCACCTAAATTAAGAAGTTTTCTATAAAATATTTTGTGTTCAGGATTTTCTAGGTAGGTAATCATAGATGATAGAGATTTTCTTTTATTAGCGGTAATCTTATTCTCGAGGGGTAAAAGTTTTATTGCTACAGATTTTAGATCGTCAGTGGTTTTTCCTTTTTTCAATGCATTGATTTTCTTCCAGGCTTCTACTTTGGAGAAAGTTTCTTTTATTTGAAAAACTGTTGGATTGTTATGATCAATCTTAATTGTTACTGCCTTACTGATATTTAAGGCTTTAGTGTTAAGAAACGTGTCAGCAGCTTCCTTTATGTCCCAAAATCCGTTTACCGACATGTCAATAACTTAGAATGGTGGATCATATTTTGCGGGAGTTATTACATCATGTAAATCATTTTGCACCATTTATGAAGGACACACATGTTTCCTTTTTTCAATGAGAGCGAAGTCTCGGTCACAATCCATAAAACTGTGACCACTTATTAGAAAGTTATACTCTATTGTCTCAAAAATATCATGCAGAGGAAGGAACACTAAAACAAATAGCAAATATTTTTTTGTGTTTTTTTTGACACCAGAATTTAATAGTTTAAGAAGGGTAGATGCTACTTCATTACCTCCACGTCCACTAACACCTTCATGCCACCTACACATGAATGCACGGTTTGAGTCCAATAAATGTATCCCCAGGTTGTAACAAGATAGTTGAAACAGATAAAACATATCTGAATGGGTCAGCGTGGGAACGAATAAAACTTGTTGTAGGTTAAATGAAATGCAGCATTTGTCACTACCAGGAAGTTGTGAATTTATGGTTTGATTTTTCATATATTTCAGACATTGTTGCACTTTTCGGTGGTGAAGTTCGAGTTAGTTCTTCGCACTGCAGCCAGCACTAGAAGATTGCTATGCCTCGCAATTTAACTGATCGCACATATGGCATGTTTCAACTCTAGGATGATAAAAGCTTAAATTCGGGAAATCTCTCTTAAAAATACCTCTATAAAACTTAAAACTAATATTATACAGAAGATTCTTTATTTTTCGTCAAAAATGCTTTTTGAAGGCGATGAATATTTAAATCAGGACAAAGATATTCCTTTTCTGATCGTGAATAGTGTGAAACATCTCTAGGGATAGAGTTTATATGTTGATGGATCAGTTTGCGGTCGTTTTCTGTGAACTTACTAGGCTTATTATTGGAACGCCTATCGATAAATGTGGTATCTCCCATTTTTTTCTTCTTTATTAAAACAACTAAACGTTTCTGAGTGACACCAAAAACATTCATAAAGGTCTTTCTGCATACTTGCCCAAAATTTCTATATTGATCTGGCAGTGTATAGGATATTGAAGTTTGCCTTTTACTATCTGCGGTACTTTCATAATTTCTATGACGATTCTTTTTTTTTTTAAATAAATTTATTAGGCCTATAAGATACATCCCTTGTGTTTTGTAGTTTTCAGCATAAAATCTCTCAAAAAGTTAAAGTTTTCGTTCGTAAGTTATTTTTTTGCACTCAGTATAACACTTGTACGACATCTGCAATAGATACGCAAATATTAGGTGCAGATCCACAAATTCTTTTTATATTTACGTTAAGAAGTACGAAGTATTGCCTCTTATTCACATGGAGAAAACAAAACACGCGGAACAACCTGAATACCCACCCGTTAAACGGAGTAGGAGTCACTACCTATTTTTTAAAAAAACAGCCATAACCTAAAATATCTTACCTCTTGATTAGGTGGATTTTTTGGACGAATTTCTTCTATGCTGTTCTATAAACTTTCCTTTAGTCTTTTCTTGCACATCTTCTATGTTTACACTGCAATTTATTGTCGGATAAATGCAAACAAGCACACTTACACTTTTAACCTGACTTTGGTACTTATAACCTAAAATAAAAACTCTAGCTCCATCTAGTTTTACTAGGCCAAAGCTTACGAAATAAAATTACACTTATAACCTTTGTGGATACATTACCAATGGCACTTGAAACCTTTTTAAGCAAATACCTACAAAACTTAGATTTTGGTACTTCCACTCTTCAATTTGTGTGAATTGCTTCTTCTTAAATGACCACCCTTTGCTTCTTGCAATATACTATTTCTTAAAATACAATATAATAATAAATATTTCGGTACAATATAAAGAAATATTTACTTTTCGTCATCGTTTTATTTTTGGGAGAAATAGTTTATTTGCTTTTTTATTTGCCTCATTTATTCCAACATGATTTAAATTACTGAGTATTTCTTAAACATGACTGATGTAAATTTCTATTTGTAATATTAAGTACGTCATTTATACGTACTTAATTTTAGCGTCTAAAATACATTGGATCCACCCAGTCATATTTAAAGAATACTTAATATCATAGTCATCATTTTCTGTATCAAATTAAAAAAAAAATGTACCAAAATGATAACTTGATTTTTCCTCTCCTTTCCTCTCCAACCTTATCCCTCCCAAAAATTTTCTTGAATTAAATTGTCTACCTGTCCTTACTATATAAACAATTTTTAATTTTCCAACTTCCTTTCTTCCTCGACAACCGCCCGTTTTTTCCCGTGAAATTTCAGAACTGGCTGTCCTATCAACTGACATGCTTGCAGGTCCTAGATTTTTTAAAGGCAAAAGAAACATTTTTGCCTTTGCTAATGAAACACCTTGAGACTAGCGCCATCATGGATCTCATGCTCAAATTGATGACGCAGGTCGAAGGAGTGGAGATGAGACAGAACATTTTAAATGTAAGTTAATTTTAGTATTAGGCAATCTGCTTGTAGTTTTTTTATAGTATTAACAAAAATGTTTAATAATAATAATAATCTGGTTTATTGTAAAAAAAATTACCAATTTTGTAGGCAAAGCTAAAACACAAGCAAAAAATCACAATACATAAAACATAAAATATAAATACTCATAAATAGATACTGTATTATAAATCTTTGTACAATAAAATAAAAATTGTACGCGGTCATAATATAAAAATTTAATACAGTACATAGTCTTATTACAAAAAAATAAAAAAAGGAGAAAAGTGAGAAAAGTTTAAATAAACGAATATTTATAACTTTCTTATATTATTTAATTTAAAAAAAATGGTTCACTGTATATAATGCTCTCTCCAGCAAGTGTGATTTTACAACTATGCAAAATGTGGAAAAAGATGATATGGATTTGATTTCAAGTGGAAGATGTTTGCATTGTTTTGCATTATATAGGATAGAGTAAAAGCTCCATCCTATATAATGCAAAAAAATGCGAACTCTGACCGTGGGGTTGGAAGATAAAGCTCTTGCTGCCGATTCCTAAGTGGGTAATTGTGAGATTGCCTTTCGGGAACTGTTGATACCTACAATATGAATAAAGAAGGAACAGTTAATTTTTTTTATTTTTTAAAGAATTCTTAACCGGTATTTCTATTAGTTAGTTTCAGTGAATAACGAACAGCTCTCTTTTGTAATCTGAAAATGCGCTCAAGTTGAGTCGCACAGCACATACCCCAGAATGGAAAGGCATATCGGAGATGCGGCTTAAAAAGGGCGTAATATACTCATTTAGATGTTGTTAAGTTTAATTTCCTGGAAACCGATCTAAGTGCAAAACATGCAGAGCTTAATTTTTTGGATATGGCACTGATGTGCAAGTACCATTTTCAATCAATCAATCAATAGTTTATTCCTGTCAATTACATAAAATATGTTTACACATGACAAATAGGTTCTAAGAGTAAACTAAAATAAAGACTATATTTTTCTTCTTCTTTATTATATAACTATAATAAAGAAGAAGAAAATTAAAATATAAAATACACATGAACTACTACATATCAAGACCAATACAAGAAAATAGATCTAGGACTATCACAACAAATAGAAGTTTTAAATAGAGACATTGGCAACTTTCTGATTCTAACAGGTAATGCATTACAATATCTAGTCGCCAAATACCCTGGGTCATCTTGACATCTTTGTAGTCGACGCGACGGTAAGCAGGAACCAAATCGTCCCTAGCATGAGTGTTATAGTTGTACACATCCCGATTAGTTGGTGCAAGTTTTCTCTTACATACACCAGACACACAAACAAATAAAGCCAAGACACAGTTAAAATCTTTAGATTAATAAAGGCGCTTTTGCAGTCCCCTCTATAATCCAAACCAGATATCACCCTAACAGTCTTTCTCTGCAATCCAAAAAGTCTATATCGCCCAGTCGAATGTCCCCATGCAAGGAGTGCATAGCTAATGTGAGAATGAAAAAATGCAAAATAGGTTGTTTGCCTTACATTGGTGGAGACACACTGAGAAAAATGCCGGAGAAGATTAAGGTCCTTGGCAAGTTTTTTTTGCAAGGGCATGAACATGCTCACACCACTGTAGTTTGGGATCCAAGGTCACACACAGAAAATACACTGCCGAGACATCCGGTGACGCTCGTATGTCTCGAAGGGAGAAAATTACCATCTGTGTCTTCTCAGCAGCAAGAGAAACAGTGGTGTAATCAGTAAAGAGGGTATATTTGGCTATTAGGTCACTATAACGAAGGTCATTGATATATTAAAAAAATAATATAGGCCCAAGAATTGATTCCTGGGTACACATATTGTAATCTCACTCATTCCTGAGGACACCCCTGCCACTCTCACCACTTGATGTCTGTGTTCTAGGTCTGAGCAAATCATGTTCACACTTGTGGTCAAAATTGTAATTGTCTACTATTTCATAGACTGTGTTTCTCTTTTTTCTGAAACCAAACTGACATGGGGAGAGAATATATTTTTTTGTATTGAAGAAATTCACCATTTGAATGGCCATACTCCAGAAACTTTTAAACTATAGGCAGAAGAGATATTGGCATGGAGTTTTCAGGTTAACCCAGATCCCCTTTCTTAAGGATTGGAGTCAGACTTTTTAAAAGAAAAGGCAGATTTAGGCTTGATGATATTGTTTACATACATATGTTAAAGAGTCTGTATCTGAGTTTGGCATTTTGAAACTATATGGTCAGTTATATTAGAAAAAAAGTTATTAAAATCATTAGGACTGGGGAATGATTTCATCCGAATATCTTGGACCCCATGACGGTACTTATTCATTATTTGCCACATGGTCTTATTGGGATTTGTAGAAGTAAGAAGGGGTCATTTGCTCCGATTTTTGCCTCAATTATAAATTCTCTATACCTTTTTTGATAAGATTTGTAGAGATTTTCTATATCTGGAATATTATATTGGGCTTTGAGCTCATATAAAAGATTGAGTTGTTCCCGCATTGCCCTAAGATCTTTGCCAATCAAGATTACAAGATATATTACAAGATCAGATCTTACAATATAAAATGTAATGGACACTTATGTTTAATAATTAAGCTAAGCAATTGCGACAATTTCATTGTTATAATATAAGAGGCCATTGACTCCTTCAAGCCATACCAAATTGTAATACTCCAAAATTGCAATAATAACATTTTAGGAAATAAGTAGATCTATACATGTATGCATTACTTATCGGTTCAATGTACTTAAATTATTGATGACCATGACTATTTCGGCGACTGTATTTTTTGATGAACGTTAATTGAATATATTCCGAGCTATGAACAGAACAAGTTGTGTCTAATTAATAAGAGCACGTAGTGCTACCCCCGAACCTGTCCTGATGGGAATAACCCAACATTACAAAAACTTTTCCGGGAAAGATTCTAGATATCCATTTTCCAAGATGTTTAAAAACGATTTGAATTTTTGATTAACATTAGTGTTTCATTAACAAAGTCCCAGGATGTCCTAGATATTTTATTAAAGAAGAGGGACCCTTTTTTGTTATCAGTCTGCATAGCTTACGAGACTCAACATAATCATCTTTCACACTATCAACCACACAGTTTAACCCTTGACCCATATGATCTGATATATTCAATTCTATAACATTTACAGAACTCACAGTCTTATAAACAGCTTACAAATAGATTATCCAAACAAGCTTCCATTCTTATAGCCGCGAAAATGATCTGTCTTAAGCCTAAACTTTCTGCAGTATCTTCAAATCTTATTGCATTGGATGGCCTGTATTGAAATGGATGTTAAAATCGCTGGCAATTATGATGTTAGTACCATTCTTAAAACCAAACATAATTTTTCAAATGTTGTTAAAAAGGTGTCAAAACAGCCCGAGGGTGGGCGATATAGTGCTAAAATATATCAATTAAAATAATTTATATAGACGGAACAATATTCAATACACTTATTAATACTAAAACTAGGATTTGTACAGTTTTTTACCTCCAAATGATCTCTAACAAGGATCATGGTATCACCACCTGTACTCTCACTCCTTGCAGAGCACCCTGCTACTTTAAAACCATACTATGTCGATATATTTGTCCTCTATAAATGCTTCAAGCTGACCTCCGGATCGATCTCGCATTTATACGTATTATACGAGTATTTAGGCTGACCTTCTCAAGACTGCTGTTAAGGCTCTTACCATTTAATGGTGTTGAATGTTCATAAAATGGTTTATGATCACATCCTTGGGCCATAACGTTGTGCAAAGGTATTGGTTAATAGCACTTTGTGGTACAATAAGTCTAAAGGATGCCTTGTGTTTACCTTTTTTTGTCTGCATTTTTTCACATATGCAGTCCTCACCCAATTCATAACATTTAAAATAGTCAAGTACCTCTTTTTGGGCTGTATTTGGGGCCAGACAAAAATAAGACTGCCCTTTTTGTTGCAGTCTTTAGATTTCCGTTACTATCATTGGATCCCCTAAGAGGAGTTGGCCTATCAGAGGAGGCTCTCTGCTTTGATCTCCTAGCTACTTTCGTCCAATTTTCTTTTCTATATAATTTTGCTGGTCAACTGCGGCATCAACTGCTCTTTTCACTTCACCTAAAGTTAGTGCAAAATAAGTAAATTTCTGTGTTTTTCGGTTGTTTTTGTTTTGATCCAGATAAAGTTGGATTGGGATCACATTTTTCTTTCTCTTCCGCGTCGCTGTGCATATTTATTTCTCTGTAAGGTTTCTTAGATAAGCCCATTACTACTGTTTGGGTTGATACATTTCCTTCATGTCCATAAACATCGACGATGATGATGTCATCAGTTTGGCAAGACGTCGTGCTTGGTTGATGGGATGAGCGGGCAGAAAGGGGTTGTTCTGTTTGTTGTTTTGCTTTGTTTTTGCGGGATTTCTTTTATGATTTTGTTGCTTCTTCGAATTTTTTATTCCACAAATCACTATTTTCTTGCAAAATCCTGTTTTTGTCGGTTAGCTCCTCTACTGATCTTTTTAGGCACTCGATAAGTTCGATTTTCACGGAAGATTAGAATCGCACTACGATTTAATCGTGACTAGGGCATTTGTTATGGTTCTATGTAGTGTCTTAATATCGGGGTCACCCCAAATAAAACGTGTATCGTCCGCAAATAGATTTACCACTGACGTCCAGACTAGCGATAGCATTTATGAACAGTAGAAACAAAATGGGGCTAAGAATGATCTTTGAGACACCACATTCTATTGGCTTGCAAGAAATCGTGATATTAACTCTTACAAGCTGACTTCTGTCATTTAGCTAAGTCCTAAACCATTCAAGAGGTCAATATATGGGGAAAGACCCGGTACAACCAACAGGGACAAAGTAAAAGGTCCCAAAGTAACTCAAAAAGGTTTTTTTCTGAAATTTTGCATTTTTTTGTTGTGGAATAAATAAGTGAAGAACACCAAAACATTACCGATAGTATGCCGGAAATGTGCCATTAGCCTCATACACAACTTCCGTGAAATCGGTGACCAAAGTTAAAAAAAAAATACTGAAAATCGAATTATACAGTGTGTCCTAAAAATAAGATGTGACGTCATCGACGATTTTTTTAAATAGCAACCCTAATTTTTTATTGCGTATTCTTAAAGAGCGTATTAAATATACATATTATAAATTATGCCGTTTTCAAGGTAATTAAAATAAATTTTATTATTTAATATAAGTTATAATATCTGTTTTACCCGAAAAGTTTTTTAACAAATGTTTAAAATGTAGACCATTTAATATTTAATATTATCCTTAACGTATTATGTATGTAGAAATGAATATACTAGTATACTAAATATTGTTGCTCGACATATTTTTCTATAAAATTTAGTCCGAAAATTGAGTTCAACTTTTTTGAGTTATAATAATATTTATTTTTGTGTTATCTGGAACTTCAAATATTTGTCTATAACATAAATAACTTTCGTCCAGTTATTGTTAAAAAAAAATTATTACTACTAGCTTTCCTGTTAAAAAAAGCAGTTTACCTGAAGATCAAAGGTTTTATTACTATGCCACAAGATACACTAAAAATATCTTTTACCATTTTTACTTACTATAATATTTTTGTTTTTAGTGGTTGGACAGCCAAAGAGTGATTCAAAAACTGATAAGCCTGTTTGATCCTAAGGTTGATAAAGACAGGCATGATAACGTTGCTCAATTGCTGTGCGATTTCTTGAGGACGGCTAGAGATACCCAGCGAGGCTGTACGGAACGTTTATTTCCAGATCCTCTTTTAAATACTCTTGAGTCGTAAGTTTATTTTGTAAAGTGTTTTTTCCTATTCTTCTAGATAAGAGGCTATGATATTTAAGAATATCAAAACGGCAATAAATTATGATATATTGGGATAGTTAAATTATTATTTACTCTCAGAAATATCTACAGAGTGGTCGGTTATGAATGCGCTAAGAAGCAATTCTAGGTTAAACTCAAGAAAATATCGATGTTGAGCCAAATATGCTGTAAAATGTCGCTCGTAATTAAGATACAGGATGTTAAAATTGTTTTTTCTAATCTGTGTTTTCTCTATAGCTTAAGTTGTTTTTGAGATATCGACATGAATACTAGGGATCGGGAGTTTTTGGGGTTAAGAAATATGATTTTATTCTATTATTTGACATAACGTGTAGAGGACGCTATATTCATACGCGGTTTGATGCCATGACTTTGTTACAAGTACCGTTTTATTATTTCTTACTAAAGTAACGGATAAAATGATGATGTTTTGTAAAAAAAAAAGTGTGCTACATTTATTTTGGTTAAACAAAGCGTTTTCGAAATCTTTGCATTTAAACATTCTGTTGCACAGTTAAAAAGTTGTTTAATACTAAATTGGAATATGAATAAAATAATGAAAAATATCACTTTAAAAAATTAGAAAAATATTCAGCATTCACTTCCAGGTGTTTTCTTAATCTTTTTACCAAATACTGCCTTACTTGGAATAAAGTTCCTTCCAAGTGTTTATTCTTGATAACATTGGTGGAATTATGCAATAGTTGCTCTTGTATACGGATTTCTTCTGTAGAAACTAAAGACTTAATACAACCCCAAAAGATTAAGATCCGGGCTACGTGGAGGCCATGGAAATGTACTGCCGCGACCAAACTATGCAACGGCAACTGTATATTGCAGTGGAGCTGCAATATTTTTGCTACTACATGTTTTGTCTGCCTTTATTTTTTATTATATTATTATAAATGTCGAATCGGATTGAAATGATGCATGAGTATAGTTTTTGTAGTTTGGGTAAAATTTCTAAAAGCGGTTTTTGTAAAAGTTATTTGGTTTTTAATTAACGTTATAAGACCTATCTTTCAAACAAATAAGAGGCAAATCTAATGTCAATATGCCTGACATTAGTTTAATGATTGATTATATTTATGACTATGATAAGTGTACATTTTCTAGTTCCCACGTACGATTATTTTATCAATTAAACACACCTGGTCTAATGGAAATAAACGCAGTATACCTTTTTTTATTAAAAATCATCATTCAGTTACCTAAATAAAAAATGTGCTAGTAAGAAAGTTATGGCATGAAAGAGCATGTGAATATTGTGTAACTAGGGCCCTCTACACTTAATGTCAAAAAGAGAATAAAATCATATTCTTCGTCCCTACAAACCCCTAATTTCCCGTTTTTATATCGGCGTCTTCTAAACAATTTGAGCTATAAAGAAAAAAAAAGATTCGAAAATTAAATTTTAACTCCCTTTATCTTTTTTATCTACATTTTGCTAAAGCATATTTGGCTTGATATCCATATTTCACGAGTTTAAAGTATATATTCTTAAATTTGTTTCCTATATTCATGTTAAAATCTAGTTACTAAAGGGGCAGTAAGAGAAATATATTCATTCTCTTTTTAACTTGTCACTTGGATTTATTACATGCTAATTCACTAATTTCCGCACTCAAATCCTGCGAATCTTGCGATTAGGCCAAATGCTTTGGTTTTATTGAATACGAAAATATAAATAACATATAAAATATAAATTAACAAAAAAAAAAACATTTATTCAATTTAGGTAAGACTTACTAGAACTCTTAATTACAGGCAAACTTAAGTACAAGTTTAAGTTCCGTAACTGATATTTGCATCAGTACATTGCCATAATTCTCTATTTCTTGAAAGTATATTTATTTTTAATAATAGTATATGAGAGTTTAACCTGTTTAAATTTTTCAACATTTTCTTTTTTAAACATTTTAAATCTAGGATCTAATATTGTGGAAATTACATAAACATTTTCAAAAACATTAAATTCTTAAACACCCGCATAAGAATACTAAACAATTTGTAGAAAATCGGCGTTACAACTCAATTTGTTTAAACTCTAATAAATTGATCAGTGGCTCTATTAACAAAAACGAAGAGGTTTTACTCGTTGACAGAGGACGAATAATATACAAATACGAATAATATTCAAAAGAACTTCTAGTAACGAGAGACTTACTACAAGAAAACTACAGGTGTGGTCAAAAGTCTCGAACTTATATTTGGGTTAAGAATAGATGACACGTGTTTCGCTCCTCGATAAAAAGTCATCATCAGACATTTTTAAAAAATAGCAACTTTAAGATGTGCACACTACAGATTCTCTAAGAGTACATATATACAGGGTGACAATTTCAAGAGTAGCCATGGCTTATAATTTTTAAACCGTAAAAGATATAAAAAAATGCTTAAAACCGTTTCTATAGTAACAAGGGGGAACCAAAATGATGAATTTTTTAGGGATATACTATCATCCCCCTAACCCCCAGAGCCACCCCCTTAAAAATTTTAAATTGGAAGGGTAGTCGAGTGATACCTTGTTTGAAAGGTCTATTAATTCCCTATATTTTGCCGTCTTACTCATTAAAATCAATGCAACCATTTCCGAGATATGTATGTCCTTTTAAATGTTAGTCAATTCATTTTACTATCAGAATAAAAATATTTATTCTGATACTAAAATGAATTGTTAAAAGCCAAAACAAAACTCCAATAAATAGTACACTTATACTGAAATTATTGAATTGTCGGAATGGTATTTGGCGATGTAAAAAAAAGGAAAATTTTCGATGCCTGCCATTCTCGAAATATTTGTTGTTTTTTGTTTATTTAAATTTTGCCTTAAAATGTTCAATTTTTGGTTTGGTTAGTAATATCGTGGTTCTTTTTGTGATTTAAAATTCTCTCACTGCTCTAGTTTTATTTTTACAATGGTTTATACGATCGCCGAAAGAGTTGAAATGATATTTATTTATGGTTCTCAAAATCGCTGTTTTCGTAGAAGTGCCACAATATTTAATGAGAGGGACCCAGATAAGCAGGTTGGGCATTATTACATCCAGAAGTTGGTAAGAAAATTTGAAGAAACTGGGTTTGTAGGTAATATAAAGAAAAATCAGCCAAGAATACTGGATGAAGCAACTCAGATTGAGGTTCTTGGGCATTTTGCTATGGATCCTGGTATGTTGACTCGTCAAGCAGCAGCTGCCACAGGAGTGTCTCGTGAATCAGTACGAAAGATATTAAAAATTAATAAATTCCATCCTTACAAGCTACAGATTGTTCAAGAACTTGGTGATGACGATCCAGACAGGCGGATCGAATTTTGTGAATTAATGACCCAAAAAATAATAAATGAGCCACGTTTTATAAAAAACATTTGTTTCAGTGACGAGTGCACTTTTTATTTAAACGGTAACGTTAATAAGCAAAACTGCCGTTACTGGAGTGATGAGAATCCCCATATTTTTAGGGAAGGGCACACCCAATATCCCCAAAAAATAAATGTGTGGGCCGGAATTCTAGGGAATAATATAATTGGGCCATTGTTTATTGATGATAATCTAAATGGAGAAATTTATGCTGAAATGTTAGAAACAACTGTTGAGCCTTTAGTAATAACGGAATTGGAAAACCAAAGGGATGAAAATGGAGATCTTGTTCTTGATGAAAATTTATTGCATTTTCAACAAGATGGGGCCCCACCACATTATGTATTGCCTGTTAGAAAGTGGCTAGATAATCATTATCCAGACCAATGGATTGGTAGAAGAGGACCTATTAAGTGGCCGCCAAGATCGCCAGATCTCACCCCTCTCGATTTTTTTCTTTGGGGTCACCTAAAATCGGTCGTTTTCAAAACGCAGCCTGCCACCATTGAGGAGCTAAAACAAAGAATTACACAAGAGTGCCGATTATTAACAACTGAAGTTTTTAGAAATGTTCGTCAAGAGTTTGAAAACAGATTGTACTTTTGCTTGCAAAATAATGGAAGCCACTTTGAGCATTTAATAAAATAATTAAAGTTCAATGCAGATTTTTATTGTTTTAAAAATAGAATAAACGCAATATTGCAGAGTGTTTTCCTAGTTCTTAACCATTTGTACTAATGTTCAAATGTTAAATATTTTATGACATTTTCAAAATATGTTAATTTTATAAGAAATTAAAAAAACACTTAAATAACCTTTAATAAAATATTAAAATTGGCATAACTCTAAAATAAATGCATTGATTATTATAAGTAGGGTCGCATAATATAGGGAATTAATAGACCTTTCAAACAAGGTATCACTCGACTACCCTTCCAATTTAAAATTTTTAAGGGGGTGGCTCTGGGGGTTAGGGGGATGATAGTATATCCCTAAAAAATTCATCATTTTGGTTCCCCCTTGTTACTATAGAAACGGTTTTAAGCATTTTTTCATATCTTTTACGGTTTAAAAATTATAAGCCATGGCTACTCTTGAAATTGTCACCCTGTATAAGGATTTATTGTAGTTTATCAACTCTTAAGTATGCAAATTTATAATTATTTTAAATATTTATTTTAGCCCCGAAACAATCAAAGGACTTCTAAATGAAATGTTATTTAAAGAGAAATGCGAGAGTTCTATAGTTGGCGGCATTTCTTTGTTGTTAGTATTATTAGATGTAAATCAAACTAGGTAATATATTACTGAATTTGAAATTGCTATATTCGCAATAATTTTTTTTAGTTCAACAGGTTTTAGATCAGCAGCCAGAATGCTAGGTAACAATATGTACAGTGTAAACATAAATTACGAGGCTGCGGATATGGAGCATAAGCAAAAGATAATTAAAAATACGACAGAGGCAATTGCTGGAGTAGTAAAAGAGTTTCATATGTTATTGTTAGAGCCGCCTAAGGTAAGAAACAAATTTAACCAACTATTAATGTTTATAATAAATAAAATGTAACCTACTTTGCTTTAAAGAATTTGCCCAATATTATTAATAATTCCTTTACATCATCCCCTTTTGGAGAAGGACCTTCACTATGGCCACTTGTGCAGGTCATTCTTTGGGAAAATATAAAAACATTAAACATTTTTTAAATGTTGAATAACATTTATTACTTAAACTACCGATTCTCAAAATTAAGCTTAATATAATACAAAAAAAATTATTAAAAAAGATTAAATTTCGTATATAAAAATACACCTCTAAGTACATAAACAATAAATTATAAGTACATGAATATAATATAACTACAAAAACATCAAATTAATCTTATTTATACAAAATATTTTCTAACGCGGTTTTTGTGTCTAGTAATGGATTTTCCTGTATCGTTCTTTATAGTGCAGTTTGGGTTTTCTGTGCCGATAACTGAAAAAGGACCTTTGTACGAGTCAAATTTATGCCGATTTTCATTTGTAACCGTAACTAAATCACCTGGGCTGAAATTGGATACTTTTGCGTTTTTGTCAAGTTAGCCTTTTCTGTCCAACTTTGCTCGTTTAAGAAACTCCCCTGCCATTTTATGTGCCAATTGTAGCCTATAACGAAATTCTTGATCGTAAGCATCTATATTATAGAATGAATCAACTTGAGAGTTATTCAATGAGTCTTGAAAATCGGCTTTTTTTCTAAATACAAGCTCGGGGTAAAATCATGATAAGAACTTGGTGTCGTGTTGTAACAAAATGCGTAGTATTGAGTCCATGTAGGCCAGTCTGTTTTTGAATCGTTAATTTACATCCTTAAATATTCATTTAAAACGCGATGATTTCGTTCACAGCCTCCAACTGTTTGGCTGTGATAAGCTGTTGAAATGTTATGATCTATTTTTTTGGAATTTACTTACATTTTCAAATACCTGGTTTTTTATATTTGGTTCCCATATCTGTCTTAATTTCTCGCATGGGATCATAAATAGGAATGAAATTTTTAACAATAGCTTTTGCAACAGTTGAAGCTGTTTGTCTGATATTGGATTAATTACTACGTATTTTGTTAGTTCGCATTGTATAGTTACCGCATATTCGAAACCGTCATCAGATTTGGGAATACTGCCGCTTGTATTTATACAGACAATATCAAAAGGCTTTTGGGGTTGGGGTAATTTCTAGTGGCTCATCGAGTTTAATTTTAATTTTGTTTAATTGGCATTTATGACACTTTTTTTTATAAAATTGGCGACGTCGCGTGACATATTTTTCCAAGTAAAACTAGCCTTCAACTTTTTAGTCGTCAACCTTAAAAGTCGTTTATGGCCTCCATGTCCGCCCAATATACGGTTAGCATGGTAATCCTCAATTAATTTTATTTTTTCATTTTCATCTGTAACTAATTTCTTTACTTGCGAAAGAGCAATACTAGTATTTTTTTTATATTTTAAGGCCTATCCCTTTAAACTTTGCGCATAAATTAAAAATTGAATCTACTAAGCTTAGTTTTATTTCGTTTATATTTAAATCTCCAACTGAGACAACATATACTCTAATGCAATGTTGCCATTTGAGATTTTAAAAGTTTTTTGTGCATATAACTTGTTTTTGTACCTAATAAGCCCCCTAAGATGATTAGGTGTACCTTGAAAATGTAGTGAAGGTAATTTAATACTGTCAACATTACGCACTGCTTCGTACACAGATGGTTTTAATATTGTTTGTTGCAACACTGGTTTATTGATTTGTTCGGTAGTTCTAGTCATAGATCGAGTAATAGCCAATACCTGAGTAATGCCTTTATGTACGTCTTAAAGTTCATGAATACAAATTCTACTAAGACCATCGGCGCAAACGTTTTGCGTACCTTTTACGTATTCAATATCGAAATTATATTCTTCTAAGTCTAGTCTGATTCTCGTAAGCTTAGATTAAGGATCTTTCATGGAAAATAAATATACCAGCGGTCTATGCTCTGTACGCACTAAAAATTTTGTACCGTAAATATAGCAATGACCATGTTTAATTGCCCAATGAACTGCTGTTAATTCTTGTAAAATGGCTGGTTTATTGGACTCTCTCTTGGTAAATGACGGGGAGACGCACGCCACTGGCAAATCGTTGCCATTAAAATTTTGTGAAAGAACAGCAGCGCATGCAATTTTTGAGGCATCTGTTGTTATTATCCCTTATGTGACTGGAAAGGTACCCGGGTACCTTTTCAGTTTTCAGATATGAATATCTTTTTAACTCACCCTTCGATGAAGCTTGTACTTTTGTGACATTTCTTAATTTGGTTTTTTTTAAGTTATTGTTAAAATTTGAAATTATTTTTTTTTTATTTTCAAAGTAAATAAGGTGTAAAAAATTTTCCCCCATAGTTGGCTGGATGGTTACCCGGGTACCTATACTATGTTTATAAAACTAATAAAATGTTTCAGAGTTAAATTCATATGTTTTATTATATATACAGTAATAAGAAGTCATAGAAAATTACAGTGAGGTACAAATTAACGCAACATAGCAAACAAACACTTAAAAACACTAAAAAACATTAGTTATGAATTACAGTTTTGACAAATAGTTTGAGCCACTGAATGCTCATTACAAACTGGTTTGGAGCACGATTTACAGGCTTTACGAGTTTTTCTATGTTTATGGGTTCGCTCTCGGCATATTTGGCAACTACCAACCACCTTTACACGTCCAGATGCATCTCGTTCACAAACTGCTTGTTCTCTAACTGGATTATCTAAAGGAACAGGCATTCGTCGGTGAAGTACCTTTTCTATAGCCTGACGAGTAAAATGATTACCAACAACTTTTGGAATTTGGGATCTTATTTGGATACTTGACAAACACAGCTCATTACCAAGATTTTTTTAAAATCGCCGACGTTGATCAATAGCTTTGAAAGAAGGATTAGGTTCCTTGTATATACAATAAGAAGCTAAACTAGCAACGTCAATTATGTTGAAAAAAATGCTAATGGCCAGCGATTTGTTCTACGTTTGACAGTATATTCACATAGCATTTGGTCCATAGTGTCAACACCGTCTTAGTTTTGTTATAATATCTGTTAATTTCAGGCTTTGCAACAGAAGTATTATCTACTTCGCCTGTTGTGTGCAATTGTGCATAGTTGATAAAAAAATCACTGCCTTGTTTTTTTTTGGAACATAAGAGCACAATGTAGCATCTTTGTTGAATGCGAAAATGGTTGAATTTATGGCTCTGTCTTTTTGTGCTTCATATTGGAAGGTAAAAACGTTTTATTTTTTCTAACTGTTCCTACTAAAGTCATATTCCATGAATTTAAAGTATGAGCAAGTTGCAAACTTGTAAAAAAATTGTCTGTTGTGATATTTCTTCCTGATCCCTTATAATGTGCAACTAAGTCCAATACTGTTCTCTCACCAATATTTGCCTGACGTTCACCACCTGGTGTTTTCCGGTATATAGCTGACCCTTTAGAGGATAGGAATTTACTCATCACAAGAACTTTATTCCATTTTTCGCTGGTTTCGAGGGAATGTACTGGGTAAACTTAGTGTGTCCTCTATATGGAAATAATTGTTCATCTACTGTAATACACTCTGTTGGCTGATAATTTTTTGCCAAATTTGAATTCAGCATAATCCAGATATCTCGAATTGGAGCTGCTTTATCTGTCTTTGCACGTTCTATACGCGTATTCTGGTCATCAAACCGAATAAATCTTAGAAACATTTTGAAGCGATCACGAGAGCTATGCCTCGCGCGAAACAAAGGGAGCGAATCCATCTTCCACATTTCAGAAATATGTTCTTTATTGAACCTATGTAAACCAGCAGTAATTAAAATTCCGAAAAATGCATCTAGTTCTACATCAGTAAATGGAATAAATACTTTTGGAGAAAATGTTTTTGGCGGCTTAGTTATTGCCAATAACCTTTAGTTATATTCCTTCGTAACTCTATTCCCTTTTTTATTGCTATACATATTTTATTGTATTTTAGAATCAAGGTACACATTTCTGGGGATATAATAGTTTTGAAAATGTCTTTGGGCGTATATAAACGAGTTAAGGCTGGTGCACCACTTTTTTTATGCAAAATACTTTGACCTACCGTTTGTCGTTGTGGTGTAGGTGAGTCATTCCACTGAGTGCCATCTTTACTAGTCCAATGGAATTGTGAAGCTAAATCTGGATGAACGTCATCATCATCATCAGACTCCGAATCTTCTAGCTCTACAACAGGATCGTTTTCAACATCAGAATCCTCGCCCTCTCCATCTGACAGCTGTGGAATATACTCCTCTTCATCAGAAGCAATAAATGGCTCTTCTTCTTCATCACTTAGGTGTTCTAAGGCTTCTTCTAATTCCGAATAGGTCAACTTATTATAATATTCCTATTATTATTTAATTTACCTCCTTTTGTACTCTGTATTAACTTTGACATTTTACCTATTATGTAAAAATAATAAATATATTTGTTTTACCTTGCCTTCCGCCATCTTCCTCTTGCACTATCGCTTCGACTAGGACCGGCCTCACTATCCGACATTTTAACGTATAAAAAATACTTAATATAAATAGATTTAACGTAATTCAAACTCTACTCAAGTAGGTACAACGCGTTACTGACGAATATGAACTGATCTTGTGCAAAAACATAAACAGTCCGAGGAGCCAGAGATAGGGAAAAACCCACACAAATGTGTTTGTTATTTTGTGACCTAGATATCTTACTTCGTTTTTAAAGAATTTGCACTTTTGAGGCTTTAATTTTAGTTAAGTTAAATTTTCTGCATATTCCAAAAACTTTATACAGGTTTTGAAAATGATGATTTTCAGAACAACCGATCGCGATAAGATCGTCTATATACAAAAAAGCTCTTTCAGGGGTAATACCGGCGAATGCCATTGACATCATCCGCTGAAAGCTGTTTGGGCTAACTGATAGTCCAAAAGGTAAACGTGTACATCTGAAAGATCCCGCATCGAGAGTTTTCACATAAGTGTACCTGGTGAAAACCACTAATAAGATCAATTACTGAAAACCACCGAGCTCTTCCTATCTGATCTAATATATCATCGATACGAGGAAGTGGAAACTTGTCAGCAATGAGTTTTTAGAGAGACTAACCTCCATGCTTTTTGACCGTTAGGAGATTTTTTGGGTACCAGCAAAATTGGGTTATTATAGTTGGAGATTGATGGGTTTATAATATTTTGTTCCAGTAATTTATTAACTTGTTTGTTTATTTCTTCTTTTTGAGTATGCGGAATTCTATAATTTTTAATATACACTGGTGACCTATCAGTTAGTCGGAGTTCTTGTTGATAAAAGTTGTTAACTGTTATTTTATCTGACTTAAGGGCAAAAATATCTAAAAATTCGTTGCATAAATTAATTAATTTTTCTTTGACAAACTCGGGTACATCTTTAACATTAAGCTGAGTCATGAAATTATAATTTCGGTCGTTATATTCTGTATCGATTTTATAGATGTTAACTTCTGCTAGGCTTGTCGTTTTTAACTGAAAATTATTAACGTTTTCGCTGTTGTATTAATAATGTTAACGATAGGGGAATTTTTTGAGACAATAATTCTCGCAACAAAGATACGAGACAAAAACTTTGCTTTAACAAAAGGCTTTGCAGGCTTTTTATCTTTCGTAGTACCTCACACCTAGCTGGAATAACTATAGAGTCTTCAGAAATCCTATTTTGAATCGGTATAATAATATTATTGTTAGTCGGCCTAATAGTCAAGTAGTCCAATCCAAATAGTTTAAATTACATTTGAATTTAGCAATAAAATCTCGACCCAATATTGCATCTGTCGGGATCGGAAATGAGGAATCTACTACATGAAAGGAATGTTCGACTTCGTGTCCATTAATAGAACTTACCCTTCTTGCAATACCTAAAGTTGTGATAACTTCATCTGTTACGCCTTTAATTTGCCTATTATAGACTATTATTCTACTAATATTATTGACTATTATTATACTAATATTGACTCTTGTTTTCGGATTTTTTGGTACGGCCTTTTTTATAGCCCTTTTGGAATGATTTATAGCCCTTTGCTTAAATTTCAGTAAAGTTTTATTAGTCCTTTTCCAGTTTAAAGACATAGAACCCAATATTATTAGAATAGTTTGCTTAGTTATGCATAATATTGTCAATTAAAAAAAAATCAGGCATAAAATAGCATTCCCTTTTTTACTTAAAAAAAAAACATAAAGCATCACGAGACACACCCGTCTAGAATTAGAAAAACAGGAATAAAAATAAAATTGAAAATTAAGGCTTACTCAGTAGATTATACTTAGTTGTCCAATAAAATTGCCTTCGCATACCCGCACTACTATAGCTGCATTCTATTTACGCGCACTTTAGACGCTAGTAATTTTTCAGTCATTCATGAAAGTCATTTTAGTCAATAAAAGTTGCGGCTAACTCGTGTCGTTTTTTGTTGTGCTGGTTAAGGGTTAATAATAGGGTTTGAAGCGGCAACATATCTTCTTAACAGGGCCAAGTTAATCGTAGAGACACCAAGCTCACGAGCTATCTGCTTCCTAATATACTTCTTGTACATTTGAAAGAAACACTTTACTTTTAATCGGGCCCAGAATATCTTCAGAATATCTATCAATCTTTTTCTTCGACAAAACTTATTATTTCTCCATGATTCGACTGGCCAAGGAGGTAATGCCATGTAATAGCTGGATATTTAGGGCAAAAACAAAGAAGATTCCCCATCTAAAATTGTTTATTGAATGAATTGAAGAATATTTCCATACAAAAAGCAATTGAACAGCGTCACAGTTACCTAATTAGACACGAGCCGCGATATAGCTTATTTTGCAAATAGCTGCTATAAACTAGGTCGACTAAATATTGAAACCAAGCATTAATGTTTATTATAAATAAACTGTAACCTACTTTGCTTTTAAAGAATTTGCCTAGTATTATTAATAATTCCTTTACACTAGTGAATAGAGAATCAGTGAATAACAACTTTGTTTGAGTTCAACATGTGCTCAGGGGCAAGAGGATTTTTTGTTTACAAACCTATTTACCGATTCCCTGTTATCTGAGAATTTTCAGCTATATTAACATTCTTATTCCCAACGCTTTTAAAAAATGTGGCATGGCAGCATAAGCGAAATGTTATTTTGTCAAAGTCAAATGGCTTTGTGTTTCTACTGGGCATTTATGACATTCCTTGTTTTATTTAGTTTCTAGTTTAAAAAATAGAAAAGGTCTCATTTGAATCTTTTTATGAACTGTTGCCGATGGTAAAAACTTGTGCCGCAGTATAGAAAAAAGGCAACTAAAGCCGGTCTTTTCACAAGTAAATACCGACAAATTAATAACATCAGATCATGGGGTAACTATCTTCATAAAGGTAGAATAGGGGATCTTAAAAATAACCCTAAATAAAAATTGAATGTGAATGTGTGCGTCAAATACGAGTATAAGCGAAATAAGAATATATATTTTTAAATCTAAATATTTTTTTGAAAATGCCAATCTATTAATAGGCTTTAAAAAATAGAAACCTGGAGTTTTGTCGATGGCTTCACTAACAGGACTTATTTCATATTCTGATATAGCAGTACTGTCCCTTTGAAAACGTCAGCAACCTGTATACAGAGTGTCCCAAAAGTATGGACACACCCAAAAATCTTGGGAAATATGGGCGCTAGAAAAAATCTTTAAATACAAAAGTTTTGGGGAATCAATGTGCATCTGATGGTGACCTTAAACTTGACCTTCAAGGTTATTTGAAGGTCAAAGCGATTTTTTTTAACGGGAACCCCTATTTTTGACAACGGATTCGGAAAGAGCGGAAAATTTTACGTCCGGGTATGTATTGAGGTATGAGGTTGAAGTAATCCCGAGAGGTCAAATAATGACTTCTTAAAAATCTCGCGAGTTCAGTGGTAAAAGAAAACAAATAAAGGTCATACCCTAGGTAAGTCTTAACCAGGAACCCAACGGTGACCTTGGATTTGACGTTGAACGTCATTTTCAAGGTCATTTGAAGCTCGACCTCATTTCTTCAAATGGAAATCCTTATTATTTGACCTCTTGGGATTACTTCAACCTCATACCTCAATACATACCTGGACTTAAAATTTTCCGCTCTTTCAGAATCCGGTGTCAAAAATAGGGGTTTTCATTTTAAAAAATCGATTTGACCTTCAAATAACCTTGAAGGTGAAGTTTAAGGTCACCATCGGATGCACCGATTGATTCCTCAAAACTTTGAACCTTAAAGATCTTTTTAAAAACAGCCCAAAAATTTATCTGGGTATAACTTACAAGAATAATCAGAACATTAATATTTGTCATTAAAATAAATAAATATAAAAACTGGTCTTGGGGAAATTGATTTTCTTAAAAAAATGTTTTGGAATATTGTACGAATATATTTAACTCTTGTAATCTATGATTTGCTTCTTAGAAAAATCCAGTCCTCACCACTGTTGGTACTCTAGATCCTCCTTTGGGTAATACCAGACTACAAATAATAAAACTTCTTAGTTCGATCGTATCAACCAATTATGGAAATCTTCACGAGCAGCTCATCGATTTAGGCACTTTCCCGGTACTTTTAGATTTGTTTTTCAAGTACTCATTTAACAATTTTCTACATACACAAGTGGAGAACTGTATAGTGGCGGTTCTAGAGACGGGTACGGCGCAAGAGGGTGAAGAAATTAGCAATTTATGTAAGCATGTAAGTAATTGCTTTTTATTGAGTTGGGATACACATTTTATGCAATACTTATTCCAGTTATTAGACAACTGTAATTTAGTAGAACGTGTAATCGGATCGTGGAAAACAAACGATCAAAATCAGTAAGTGTTGTTAGTATATGACCGTCACCTGGTTTATCGCTAAATGTGATTTATTGCAGATCAGAACACAAGGCAATTAGGCAAGGGTATATGGGTCACTTAATTACCATGGTCACTTATATATTAGAAATAACCACAGAGACCCCACTAGGTGAATGGTTTAAAAAAGTTAAACCGGAAACTGCAAATATGTTAGATGAGTTTAAAGTGGCTACTTTGCAGGAAGTTTTGGAACAACAAGATACAATTTTAGTAAGATATTTTAGTTAGACTATAATTTATTCACAGTTTAAATATGAATTGTTTTCAGGGTGGTCAGCTTCCAAGCGCGGCGATTCAGGACAACGAAGAGTATGGAGATATTCCTTTTGTAGAGAACAGTGACCTACAACAGCAGGTATATGATTTTAAAATTTGTTTTCTTAATTGCGCTTGATATATATTTTTTTGTGTTTTTTTTCAGAGTTATTCGGAATATCAAATGCAGAATCTATCGACTCAGTATATTGATGGCTACAGCGGGTTTAACGACGATTCTTTTAATGACGGAGATGATACACTTCAGTAAGTAAATTTATTTTTTTTTCTGTTCTTTCTTTGTGCTGAATCTATTTGGAGAATTTAATTATCTTATTTTTTTTGTTTCATACATTCTTTTGTACGACTTATGATTTTATCCAGGAAATCAAATTCCTAGTTCCCCAAAAATTACAGTTTTTTGGAGTGGAGAAATAAATGTTTGTTTTTAGGCTTTACTCATAGGCCACTAAATAAGTCACAAAAAAACAAATGCTTTTTTAAAGTTTCGAATACCAGATTGATTATATTTGTTTTTTTATTTATTGTTTTTTTTATTGTGATTTACCACGTTTGCGGACACCCGAAATTAGACGTCTTTTTAATATGGATAAGGTGACACTTGAAACTTACGCCTATAGCCGTCCTTCATAAAACCTCCCAAATTCGAGCCACAACGGTCCGAAACGTCGAATTTGCGTTATATATCGTTAGGGTCTCCTATTACATGCACCTAAGCACAATAATTAACTACGTGATGTCATTTGGTGGAAAGTGATGATCTTGCCGATACAATATGTATATTTATCTCCATCGTCACGGATTGCATCAAGAATCAAATTTAAGCCAGAACTAGGTAGGGTATTTACGTTTTAGAAGAAAGGAAACGGGCAAGTTGGTTGAACATACGTCATAAATTTTGGTTCGATGGTAATAATTAGTATGCTCTATATGAAATAAACGGAACAGGAGGCCAGTTATTTATTTTTTAGACAATTGATTTTTGATTTACCTAGAAATACCCTATTGTAAAGTAGAAAATATTATAAAACTTTTCAAAATAGCTTATAGTTTTTTAAAATCTAGTAATACGTGGTCTCAATATAAACTTTAAAAAAGTTTTAATTGTTTGGATCCAGAAGAAGAAGCAAGACTGCTAAGTTGGAACTCGGAAAAAGAAGTTGGGATAATGAAGAGTCAGACCATGTCCCTTTTAATGATGACGGAGAGTTAACTGGTGATGAAGACTATGTGATATCATCGGGGTCATCTGAGAGCCAAAGTAACGATAAAGAAAATGATGCTGATCAGAATGAAGAACTGGGAGTGCAAGAGTTTTTGTTTATTGCGTATGAAGTAGCCCCAGGTATAATGGAAAATCGTGAAAACGAATCGAATGTTGAACAAAATGATATTCCCAATTTTAACTTTGATAATACTGAGGCTGGGGTTAAAATAGATGGAATAGAAACCATATCGCCTACTAACATATTTGGCTCTGTATATTAAGCAACTTATTCTAAACTGTGCCAACGATTATGGCAAGTTGCTTAATAAAAAAATAGGCCAAAAACTGCCATTTCCGATTTTAGGGACATAACAGAAAATAAGGTAAAAAAAAGAAATTTTTGGTCCGTCTTCTCCCCAGCGCAAGTAAAGGCACTTGTAATGAGACAGTTGTTAACTTATCATCCGCTGTATTGCCATCCCATTTTCTTAAATGTATTAAGTAGTAGATTTGAGCTAATCCTTTAATGCTCTTTTTTCTCGCTAACCTTTTCTCTATGTCATTCGGAATCGTTCGGCTTTAGACATTCTTACTTATTATATACTTATTACCCAGTCTATAAACATTAGCCTATTTTTATGGCTAATGGGATTCTTCACAGCCAAAAACGTCAATTACTTTATATTTTAATATTAGTATTAAAATTTAAATTTAATATAATATTACTATAATTATATTATAGTAATTTCTTACATTTTGACGGCTGCAGACGGCAACCCGATCGGAACCAGGGTCCCAATTCTTGATGGCGATAGAATAGAACGATTAATAGAGCATCTCTGGGGATCGATCCCTAACTAATCTCTACTTCCTCTCGTCACATCGTAAAGTTTCTATTCTCGACAGAAAAGGAGAGAGCAAATTTCAAGGGAAAGCGTAGCCGTGTTGCCAAATATTCAAACCAATTATTGAAGGAAATTTTTGACATTTCAGGTTGTGGGGGAGCTTGTCTTTAGTAGTGGGGATAAATTTATGGGCTGTCGGTTTTTTGCTGTTTAGTGTTTTGGTTTAAGGCTGTTTATTTAGTTTGGTGTTTTTTCTTGTTTTTATTCAACTTAAATATGGAAAAAAGTGGGCAAAACAGCAACTCAATTACGAATAAATAAAAAAAAAATTATGGTGGACTTTATATCTACACGCAAGGAAATGTTTACTGGGAAGTTTACTCAAACCTATACTAAACAAAAGATGCAACAGTATTGGATGCAATTAACCAATATTCTCAATGCAATTGCAAATGGTCCATGTAAGGAATTGAAGCAGTGGAGAAAGGTAATAAATTAAGACAAAAATTTTATCAAATAATCAAGTACTATAGTTAATATAAAAACTGAATTTGATTTGATTTTGGTAGATTAACCCCAATGCATCCATGAGTAAATAATGTAGAACTATAAAGTTTAACTATCTTAAGACTTAATTGTAATGCTGAATTCATACAACGTTTGTTTAGTTGTAAGTTATAATCATAAGCTCACAACCATAAAAATGAAACATGCAGTGTGCCATATATGCCCATTTATACAACAAATCAGTGATAAGCATAACTGTTATATATATAGTTGATTGTTTTCATCTTTTAAGACTGTGATTGTCTGATTGTTATTACGATTAAGATTAAACAATGTTCTATAAACCATAAAATATAAACCCGGCATAAGAAATATAAAATTACAATTTAAAAAAAAGAAAAAAGAAATATACAGAATTCTGATTTGTGACTGAGAGGTGATTTCTATTTATTTATTTTTAAACTTTTCATCATTTAATAATAAAAAGGGGAAGATTATTTCTCGGAATACTTCAATATTTAACCTTTTTGGTTTTGCTCAACAGTATCCCACACCATGATTGCACTTAAGTTCGTCTTGGTAGCAAATTATAAAAGCAGAAATACAATAAAAAAGAACTACCTTAAATAACCACACTCAAAGACAAAATAAACAATATACATTCATAAACACCACCACCCCATAGAATAATAAAAACAAAACAAAATGTACCAAAATGAGACATAACATACAAAGTGAAATTAGTACGCTTGCTTACATGCAATATCTAAATCTTTGCCCGCAAAAAACCAGTAGAAGAAATTTTGATCTCTAAGGAGCACCTTTCTATCGATTTTCAGTAGAGCGAAGTTCAAGAATACTGATTTTGTGTTTTTAATAGACCCACGCCCTCTTTCTATTAGCCGTTCTACTCCCCGGTTTTCAAGCTCAGTTAAGAACGAGAGTAGGGATTATACATTTTTTCGGTAATAAAAAGAAATTTTCTTTCTATCGAGTTAGAGCTCGCTGCATCTTCTCCGTTTGACTCATTATCCCTAGATGAATGCATGGTACTCTTCAGAGTCCGTTTAAAATTAAAACAATACCTAAAAAATTAAAAATCAAAATACGGGATCAAGTTCTATGAGCTAACGACAAATGACGGCTATATTCTAAACGCGGATATTTACTAGGGTAAGAATATCCTCGAAACGACTCATGGTACTTCTAAACTAGTGTTCCGACTGCTAAGCCCTTACGTTAATAAGGACCATCGTATCTATAGAGTTAAATACTATAACAGTACTTCTTTATCATGAAAATTGCTTAAATTAAAAACTCACTCAACTGGAACCTTGCGAAGACACCGTCGCGGAAATCGTGTTTTGGTGCTAAAAAAAAGTTCTTAAAGGCGAACACATCTGCAAAAAGAAACGCTCAATTATGTGAGCAAATCGAAAGATAAGCGTGAAGTACTAGCTAGTACAACTGCCTACTATCAGATATTTTCCGTTATAGTTATTTCCGTAATAGATCCATTGGGAATAAATATGGTGTAGAGAAGAAGACATCCTGGGAAATTGAAGACACAAAATATGTCTGGAGTAGGTAGCAGTGACCAGCTGTTAAGCTGACCTCGAAAAACCATTCGTTGATATAAAAAAGTTATTTTTCGGCTCCTCGACATAGCAGTTTTTAAATAATACTACCCATATTCAAAATGAGGGAAAAAATACCCTTTCTTAAACTTAGAGATGATCTGATACAGTCACTATTAGGAATCGAGGATATTGCAGGAAGCTAGTAAAAAGGGTTCAAAAAGTTAAAGTAAAAGAGCAAGATCATCCGTCTGATAGACAACTTTTTTGGAAGTTATTCTCGTTCCAGAAAACCATAAGAAAGCAGGTTTTTTTTTAGATGCAATGCACCAAGGATAAGCAGCGCAGGGAGACCAGATACAGATGTGACACACACGAACACGAGTTCAGATAAGCCAGCTTTATGTCCGGCACTGTGTTGTTGCAAATGTTTTTTCTTTCAAATTTAATTATTAAATAAAAAAAACTATTGCAACGTTAAAAAAACATATTATCATTGTCATATGTGTCAATGACATAGTGTTTTGAGAAAATCATAGTTATATTTAGAAAAAATTGTTTGATAACTTCTTTTACTTACCAACCTACTTACTAATACGTTTCTGCTAAAGCTGAATTATGAAATTTTGATGATAACATAGTTTTTAAAAATTAGGCTTTTTTTTCTTTTCACATAGGACAGATGTAAAGTAAAAGCCATCGCTATACCTAGAAAATAAAGTCTTTTTTTTTACATACAAACTTAATGAATGTAAAAAATGTTCTTTCTTTAAATTTATTACAGGAATAGGATCTTGATACAAAGTAGGTATTGCAGGCGCTGGGTATGCTGATGAGTTTTCTTTCATGTAGTAAGGTGTATTTAAGGCTGGCTTATTATGACGGGCTATCTTTATAGCATTTCAATCATTTAATAAGGGAGTCACCTATTTTTTATAGCAAAGAAAACTAAGAAAATACGTACTGTGTATGTCAACTAAATCAAACGATAAAGTAAATTCAAAAGTTATATTTTTATACCTCATACTGTAATTAACAAATGCTTAGCAATGAGTTTATATTATCAATTAATATTAAGATAAATTTAAGAAATTATATGAATGATATTTAATTAATAAACTCAATAAAGAAATTTAATATTTATCTTGTAGATTCCAGCACTTTTGTTATAAAATTTTAGTTATGTTAACATTTGCGGGGAAAGTTCATAAACCTTTTTTTGAGGCATAGCCTACATCGCTTTATGTCCTTTTAAATATTTAAAAAAAATGCACTGAAATATATTTCACAAAACGTTATTTAAACTATGGAATAATAAATCAACTGCCCTTAAGATCCTTCCTTATTCCTCCACGAAATGACTAGTTATTCTATCAATACTCGGGCTGGAGACGTGCACCTTCCTAGCAATTAGCCATCCTGGCTTCGAATTTTAGAACGAGAGTTCAGGCCTACCTTACTTTCAAGCAATTTTCGAATGTAAAAAAAACATTTGCTTGTTTTTCTTCTTGAAAGTGAAAAGTGAGCATGATCTTATTAAGTTGTATACTTCCGAGTTTGACAAAAATACACCCTGATAGGCAAATGAGTTTTTAAAACCTTCATCTCTATGCACTGGTATTTGAAATCCTATGTTTCTTCATTCTTCCTGAAATTCTATCTAAATCTTGTCTTGCTGTGAAATAATCTCAAAGATATTTAGGATACCTCGACTTGTAAATTCTATAAACAAACTGACCGAAATGTAAAGCTGCTCTTCTTTCATATTTTAGTATTTTATTTTCAACATAAAGTATTGTGCATAAATATAGCAAAATATATAAGCGATGTTTTCAAAAATATTATTTGCTCCTTTATTTATTCCATATTATTTCTTTACTTTTAAGTACGCGCCTCTGTATTATTTATAAATATAGCGAGATATCATAAAAATGCCAATGCAGAGTAAGGAACTTCATGTTTGTTTATTTAGACAATGTGCATAAATATAGCAACATTCTTGTTTCGCATTTATTTTATTAGTTAAATATCGATTTACCTGCTGTAAAGTTGTTATTTTTGAATCTCAGAATTAACTTAAAATGGGTCGCTAAAAAACCGTCTCTGGTGATGTAAGAAAAATTATTGTGGAGCATTACGAAAATGGTGTTAGGCAGAGTGACATTGCAAGAAGCTTACGGCTTCACAGGTCAATCGTATCCAGAGTTTGCAAAAAAATTCGCCTTACTGGAACAGCTGCACCGGCGCCCATTCCTGGTAGACCCAGAAAAACAAATTTGAGGATGGATAGGCAGCTGCTACGAATTTCCAAAGAAAATCCTTTTTTGTCTTCTTCCCAAGTTTTGGCAAAATTAAAAGAGGGTGGAGGAGTAAACCTCAGTTCCAGTACCGTAAGGAGAAGATTACTTGATGCCAACTTACCTGCTCGTCGCCCCGCCAAAAAACCGTTACTCTCAAAGAAGAATGTCAAGGCTCGTTCGAATGTCCACTATTCTGTAGCTGATTGGAAGAAAGTCGTATTTAGTGATGAATCTAAATATAATTTATTCAGGACTGATGGAGTGATGTACGTCAGACGCCCCAGTGAACAAAGATTAAACAAAAAGTACATTTGCCCCACAGTTAAATATGGAGGGGGAAATATTCTTGTATGGGGATGTTTCTCGGCTTGTGGCATGGGGCCCATAGTAAGAATAGTGGGCAAGATCGTTTTATGTACAAAGACATTCTGCAAACATATTTAGTGCCATATATGGATGAAGTCATGCCAGTAACAGCCATATTTCAGCATGACAACGATCCAAAACATGCTTCTCAATTTGTTAAGAGGTGGCTATCCGATGAAAAAATAAATGTAATGGTCTGGCCATCTCAATCGCCAGACCTAAACCCTATAGAGAATTTATGGCATTACATTGACACCAAAATCAGGCACCTAACATGCTCTAATACAAATATTCTCTTTGAAATAGTGGAAAAGGCTTGAAAAGAAGGGAACAATGACTATATTATGAAATTAATTGAGTCCATGCCAAGACGATATGCAGATGTTATAAAGGAGAAGGGGTACTACACGAAATATTGAATTGATTTTAATTTAGTTGGGTTATAATTTTTTTAGAATCAAAACTATTTTTTGCTGCTATATTTTTGAATAATAAATTTGCATACACAATTTGGTGTTTTATTTATTATGATACAAAAAATATGATAATATGAAAATATAAACAGGCTCTACTATTCTTGTAAATAATATATAAACCTTACTTATAAAATAGATACTAAAAGATATATAACACGAAAGTTCAATGTTGCTATCTTTTTGCACAATACTGTATGTTTCTGTAATCAATATGTAATTTGCAACTAGTTTATTCGACTATATTAACATTCTATTTGAGAAAAAAATATTAGAGATCCCGATTAGGAGCGAATAACCAATTTGTAGGAACGAATAACAATTATAGTCGGATTACCGAACAGATGGAGTAAATGATGTGCGCGAAATATAGGCCCGCCCGTCGATGCAACCTTGGCAGATTTAGACGAGGAGAATTATGCCTACTTATTTTAAATTATTTTACCGTACAGCTTTGCTTTGTAAGCAGCTTTTTTAAAAATATAATACGGTCGCATGTAAAATGGGTCCAAACCGATTTTGAGGTTGTGCCAGCTAATGATATAATAATCCCTTTTAATTATTTTGTTATGCAAAGTTATGTTAATATATTGGGGTTTACCGAAAAGGGATAGGTAATCCTTTTAAGTAATCGTGAGAGGTCAAACATTTATAATTAACATTTTATAGGGTGTATTGGCCAGGTTCATCAGAACCGAGCGCTACCTGAGCGCTGGAAGTTTTGCCTATAATAGTAAGGACCAATAAAAATTGTCATACCTGAGCAACAATCGAGCGCTCAGGGAGCGCTTTTTTTTGATGAACCCGGCCATTATAAAATATAATTTTATGATCATAATCTGGTTTTGAGAATTACTTAAGTAGCTTTAATCTTTTTTTAAATATGTGTTTTAAAATGAAAGAGGGAATAACAAGTTAGGGCCTGCGCTGGTAGGCCTGTGAGCATTCTAAACAGCCTTTTCTTATAAACTTTTTTTATATCTTGCCTAGAATTACTACTTTACCCTCCACTTTACCTACTTATAAAATTTAAAAATGTTCGTATCAAGGTAAGCTTGATTAAAAAAAAAATAATAATATGCTAAATTTTATTTTTTAATCAAGCAGGGCTGGATGCCAAACGGTAAAATTTTAACCACAACATTTTTTGTCAATTTCTCGTATAAATTCGCTCATCCTGGGACACACTGTATATTAAAAATATTTATTACCTGCTGTTTCTGCTGTAAACTGGACTTTTTGCACTTTGTTGTATACTGGATGCTCGGTATCACATGTTTTATATATGTTCATAATCACTTCCTTTTCAGCAATGGTCAAATGTTTTTGTACTCTTTTCTTGGGGGTGACAATGGAGGTGTACGTGGCGCGTCAGCCATTATTTTATACAAACAAATTAACAAAAAAATAAACACAATCTCAACTTTTCAATATTGCGAAGATTCAAATATTCGAATAGCAGAAAATTCAACCAAAACGATCTAAAGCCGCTTGACTAATAAAATTAAATAAAACCCCAAGTTATGAACCCTATCGAGGCTCTAGGCCACACCTCCGACGCAGAACGATCACGTGACCACTCCATCTGTTCGGTAACCCAAGTATAGAACATGTGGGAGAACATACAACCTCAACCCGTGCACCTACCGTCTTACGGAATATCTTAAAAAACTCGTAACTTTCTTTATTTAAACTTTTCTACACGCTAGCAGTATTTAAAGCATTCTTTTTTTGGTATTTTATTTTAAGAAGTGTCCGTTTTCAGGACAATCGATAATCCGTCAGATATAAACTTCGATCTGAGGGAGAGTGACTTAATGCAGCGCGACGCCCTTTTTAAGCAGGTCTGCGCACAAAGCATCAACACGCTGTTCGATGCAGAGGATCAAATATTTGAGGAGCGAGACCACACTTTTCAGACTGTGATTGAGAAAAAGGAAAGTCAAGATGCTCATGCAGAAGTTAACAGTAGCGATAGCGACGATGAAAGTCCCTCGACCAGCGGCGGAGAGGATAATATGGATATAGATCGTAAGTCATTTACTCTTTCTTAATTCCTCATAATATCCTACATGAAAGTTGCATAATAAGAGAGATAGTACAACATTAAAAATTTGAAAATTATAAAATTATCTTGTTAATAAACACATTTTTTCCATACTCTGAACGAATGCCGTGTAGATTCTAAACCTTTTTGTTTACTCCTCATACAGTTTATAAAAAATTGTGTTATTGTATGGTTTTCAGTATGAATCTTTGGTACGATTAGTTGTATTAGTCTTTTAATAGTGTGTATTTCACTGGCATTGTGGGGAAAAATGCCCCATGTTTCAGAAAACAATAAACTAGTCGACGTAATACCTATGTAGAGTGCCAATAAAATGCAGCCGTAACATGCAGGTTCTTAATGCATCATTAATTTCAAAATTTACTCCATTTCGCGCGGAATATGTGCCATTATTTTTCTCCCATTATCTGGGCACGATGTGCAAGGTCGAACCACTTGTACGAGAGCAATTTAATTTTTTGTTATTTATTTTTATATTACAATTTAATATTTGGTCGTATCGCGCCGTGCAACAATACAAGGTATTTCTGCGTACATTTATTTTTACTCAGGAATTTGAGCTACCCAGCAAGTAAATAAACATTCGTAGATAAGCAAGCATTTATTTGATCTTCTTTTCGTTTAATAATAAATAATTTAGTCCGAGCCCAATAAATTTATTCTTGTCAAAATTCTATCTTGCAGTTGCTATTTATAAAATTATTTTTTCTGCATTTTTAAAATTTTTATCTATAAACTTTTCCTCAGTAATTAGCATCGCGTAATTATTAATAAAAATGAGCCAACCACAAAGGTTAGAGGCAAAGAGAAAATCGTGCATTAGTAGAATTACTAGAATTATAGAATTTTATACCATTGGGGTTCAGATCATTACAAGACGCAACAAAAAAGGGTCAATTCAAAGCTAGGTATAGCGATATTTAAAAGGTTTTTGATAAATTTTCTGAGTATCATAACGAAATTATTATGAGTAGAGATGATTCAGAATTTGAGGTTCAAGATAAAATTCGAAAGGATACTGAGATTTTTTATTACGAGGGTCTATCAATTTACTATAATAGCTGCGTAGAGAAATGTTCTATTAATAATACTGGGGATCGTTCAATTAACGTAGAAGCTACTGCAAAGCTTCCACCAACAAGCATTCCAAGCTTTAACGGCGAACAAAAAATTTGGTTAACTTTCCATGATCTTTACGAGAAATTAACACATAAAAATGTCAAGCTTTCTAATGTTGAAAAGTTCCGTTATTTATTGTTATATTTACAGGATTACCCTTTAAAATTACTAAGCGGTATCGCAATTAACAATAATAATTACAACTCAGCCTTTAATACACGTTTGAACAGATACCTAACCAAACGGTTGATCGCGTCTAATGCATTAAATGCTATTTTTTGTAATTCACTAAAATCTGATTCCGCTAAGGATTTGCGAGTAGTTCTTAACACTTTTTCTGAGTCCCTAGCAGTTTTAAAATCTCTTTAATTTCAAACTGATCAGTGGGATTTTTTACTTCTGCACATTCTTCTTGAGAAACTTGATATTGCTATTCGCACTAATTTTGAAATTCAGTCAAGCAATTCAGAAATTCAAAAGTACACAGAACTTTTTCAATTTCTTGAAAATAAGTGCCAAGCTTTAGAATCCGTTCAACATTTAAATTTTTCAAAAAATAAGTGTTTTGCTTATGGTAAAGATAAAGTTTTTACAAAATATTCAAATAGTAAAATTGGGTGTACAATATCAATGCAAACAAATACATTTAAAATTGCAAATTCAAAAATTAAATGCTTTCTCTGTAAAGAGCACCACGGATCATCCAAATGTGCTCAATTTCTTTCCAAGTCGCCTAATGATAGATTTTCGTATGTCTTAATTGCTTATATCATGTGCACAATTCCAATAATTGTCCTTTATCTTATAGATGCCGTACATGTAACAATTATTATTAATTCATATGTTCAAAATTTCGAATGAAGTTAATCCAGATCCATCGGTGAATATATACATACACCGACCAAAGTGCGCTACTACTCGCCACGGCTGCAGTGGATATCCGTGATTGATTTGGTGCTTTTCAACCAATACTTATTCTTATTCATTCTAGTAGCCAGTCTAATTTTATCAGCGAAAAATATTTATGGTTATTAAGCTTACAAAGGCGGCAGCTTACTACAACTATTTCTGGGTTAAACGGCGTGTCATCCCTTTCTGGAAAAGGCATTGCATCTTGTGAAATTAAACCACAAAATTCATCAAGCCCTGTTTTTTTCATTCGAGGCTATAGTTGTACCGAATTTATGCTCAAATATTCCATATTTATAAAAGAGCGTAATTGGGTACATTTGGAAGGATTATCTTGAGCTGACAAAATTTATTTTCGCTTGGGTCCAGTGGATCTTTTAATAGAAGCAGAGTTAGTTATTCACTCACATACTTCTAAAAGGGCGTGTTGTTGGCAAGGCCGGCGAACCTACGGCCATTGAAACAGTCTTTGGCTGGGTCTTATTAGGCAAAATTAATTACAATAGTATGCCTAATCGAGTCACTTCATTTTTTCTTTCTTTCTTTCATCATCAGATATGAATGTTGACATTTGCATTCAGTTCTGGGAAATTGAACAAATTCCATTTAAAACCTTTTCCTCACCTGACGATATAAAGTGTGAGTTATTTTTCAAAAAAACAACTACAAGAGATCAAACCGGTCGGTTTGTCGTTTCTCTTTCATTTTGAAATTCCAAACCTGATTTGGGAGACACATCCTCAGGCGTATCGTCGCTTTTTAATATTGGACAAAAGATTAATAAAATTCCCTATCCTGTACGCTACTTACTTAGGATTTCATGAAAGAATATTGTGATATGGGACACATGTCTGTGGCTCCTTCAAGCAGTCATTTTTCTCCTAAACCAACTGGTGTTTGCCCCATCACTGTGCTGAAACCGGAGAGTGTAAGCACTAAACTTAGAGTAGTTTGAGATGATTCGGCCTGGACCAAAATTACAAAAAGATATTACTTCCTTACTTTTCACTTTCAGATTAGATCCTATTGTGTTTATTGCTGATATTAAACAAATGTTTTGACAAATTTTAGTTTATCTTTCGGATCGAGATTTTCAGAAAATTCTTTGGAGATTTTCTCCAGATGAACCGTTACTAGAATATACGTTAAATACGGTTACTTTTGGACTTAGTTATAGTCCATATTGGCCATGCGTACAATTCAAGAGTTAGCTTTGATAGAACAAGCTAATTTTCCAGAGGCTAGCCAAGTGCTTTTAAATCAGGTCTACATTGACGATGTCCTGTTAAGTACAACTTGCGAATCGGTCCAACAAGTTATTTGGTCAAAAAGGTCTGCTAAAAGTTTAGACGCAGAAAGCTCGGCTAATAGATTCTCCAAGCCTTCATAGGAAATCGTGTAAGTCACATCAAGATATTACTGCTCCGGATACATGGAGGTATATACCTTTCTCTCTTATTTTATTTTTTATTAACATTAACACCCTCTCAATTAGTTTTACATAATATGTGGTGGCATGGGAGAGAATTTCTTTCCTTACCTAAAAAGGAATGCCCAGAATTTACTGATACTAACGACGAGCATGTTTCTGAGTTTTACAAACTAATACCTCAATTAATTTTGTGGATCTTCTTTTACAAAACTTTTCATCAATCATAAAAATTCAAAGAATTTTATGTTTTTGTTTTAGGTTTATAAATTCACTGAAAAAAACCTCAGAATAAGTTTAAAAGCCCGATTACCTTAAAGTAGATGGAAAATAGTTTGCTGTGTTTAATAAAACACACACAAAAATCCGCATTTTCCGATTTTAAAACTCAATCAAAATGAATTGCTACCCAAACCTTTTCGAAAACTTTCTTTTTCTAGACTCGCAAGGTCTAGTTAGGGCAGGTGGTCATTTGCGAAAAGCAGATTATTTATCTTTTTCCGCAAAACATCCATTACTACTGCCTAGTTCACACCGTTTAACTACACTAGTTATTGAGTCTGCTCATAGGCAGTATTTACATCCTGGGCAAAAATGTTTACATAACTTACTGTTACAAAAATACTGGATACTGTCGGCCAGAAGGGTCATTACAAAGGTTCTTTCTAGTTGTTTAAGTTGTTTCAGGGTTAAACCTAAACCCTATTCACCCCCTCTAATGGCTGATTTACCGAGTTATAGCATATCAAGGGTTAAACCATTTTCACCATATTGCTGTCGATTTCTGTGGTTTTTCCAGTAGTTATTTTCCGTATGAGAGGAGCAAAGATGTTTAAATCCTATAATTGTGTTCTTATTTGCACCGCTACAAAAGCAAGCCACTTGGAGTTAACACAGGAACTTTCATCAGATAGCTTCATTGCAGCTTTTCATAGGTTTATAGCACGTAGGGGAAATTTATTGGCATGTTATTCAGATAACGGACGCAATTTTGTGGGCGCACAAAACTAGCAAAACTAGCTTCTGAGACTTTGAACTTTCAGTGGCATTTTAGCCCTCCTACAGATGCTCATTTTAATCGACTAGCTGAAGCAGGGGTGAAAATGGTCAAGTCCCATCTTGTTCGAGTTATCGGCGAACAGCGTATGTTCTATGTCCTAAGAATTTACTACCTTACTGTGTCAAATTGAGGCTATACTAAATTCTAGACCGTTATATGCGCAAAGTTCAAATCCGAATGATCCATCTTACCCCAGGCCATTTCCTGACTCTTAATCCCTTAAATTCTATAATTCCCGATCTTGACTTTTCAAACGAAAAACTTTCAAAACTTTCTAGATGGCAATTGATACAAAAAATGCAGCGAGATTTTTGGAAACGATACGTTTTAGAGTATATTAATACTTTACATCAGCGCCATAAATGAACTGATTTAAATGACAAGGTTCAAATAAATGATATTGTATTCATTAGGAAGGATAATATTTCACCATTGCAATGGCCACTGGGCCGATTTATTCAAGTGTTTCATGAAGACGACGGGCAAATTCGGGTGGCTGCTGTAAGAACCGGTGATGGCGTTTTTCGCAGATTAATAATAAAGTTGTGTCCTCTTCCAAAACCTGAATAGTTGTTACGATTTAATTGAAGTGCATAATATTATTAAATTTAAACATATTAATAATGCTAATATGACCATTATTAATATTAATTTTAGTTTTTTTTAAACTTTTGTCTAATTTCATAGGTTAATTACATATCCGAAGGTAGGACCGGATTATTATTTTGTATTGATATTATTATATTTCTATTTTATAAGATTAAATGGCCTTTCTTTTTTTTTGATTTTTTTTACTATAAAAACACATAGGTGTTTTGGGGGCGGCTATGTTAATACATCATTAATTTCAAAATTTACTAAATTTCGCGCGGAATATGTACCACATTTTTCTCCCATTATCTGGACACGATGTGCAAGGTCGAACCACTTGTACGAGAGCAACGATGGTGAAAACAAGTAAATTTTTAGTGTCGGTACTAAGTCAATTGTTACAATCGTTCAAACAATTTAATTAATATAAGGTTTACAAACAATTGTGTAATGGTGGTGAGCCTGGACTGCAACTAAGGGGATCCCCGTTAAGAAGACCACAACTGTTTTATTCGGAGAGTGCCCATTAGTATCAGTAGAGTAGTGTGGTAGATTCGTTTTTTACAATTTTCTTACTTGCGTTAGCAATTACTTTCAAATACAGATCACAACCTTTTCAATTTTTTATTTATGCGTTGACACAGGTTGTATGCGGAGAGGTTCCCATATCTTAAATGCGAACAACTCTGACAGCATTACGAGCAGAGGCAATTTTTTTTAGACAACAAAACACCTAAACTTTGGAGCATCTATTCATTATAAGGTCTTCATTCAAGGAATTAGTAATAATAAAAAAAGCTTGTTTGTGTTACTACAATTTTTAATAATATGATTATTTATTGCTTCCTCCAATATAGTGTTATTCGTTCCTAGCCCCAAAGTAGTAGTATCATCAGCAAATAATGTTAAGGCTCCATTAAAGTTTATAGACGTTAGGTCGTTAATGCAAGTAGGAAACAATAAGGGCCCAAGAACCGTGGAATCCAATTCCTTGGGAAACCCCACAATCGAATTCTGCACAGATGAAATACTGTGTTGGTCCTTGTCCATCAAACGCCTTGGAAAAATCACAAACTACCGCCGCAACCATATCTGACCTGTTTGAGTCAAAATAAAGTTTCTTCAAAAAATAACAAACTACATCACCAGTTCTCTTTTCTTCCCGAAAACCAAACTGGTTGTAATTTTTTTTTTCATTGAATTTTTTTAAATCTAAATGGCGCTTTAGCTGTTTGTTGTTGTGCGAACGTGCTTCGATAAAATCGTAAAGTTCCAGGCTAAATAAGGTACCATAATTATTATTTTTATAGTAATAATAATATTTAAGCCTAAAGTTTCTCTAGTGTGGTGTGTTTTTGCTAGTATAACATTTCTACAAGTGACTATGCCACTTAAAACCAGGTCCAATTACACCGACAAGATGGAGGATATCGCTTATGTTGTCAAGGCAGAAATTGAAAAAGTCTTTAGTGGGGACCTAAAGGATACTCTAATAAGTGCTATTACTAAATCATTAGAAACTAAATTTGAAAAGCGAATAGTGGCACTAAAAAGTGAAATTAGTAATTTAAAAAGTTAAAATCAAACCCTAATCAAACAAAAGGATGCGCAGGAACAGCATCTGCGACGGAGCAACATACGCATCTTTGGTATTAAACAAGATGAGAATGAGTCACTAATAGACAAGGTGGTCGATTTCTTTCAAAATAAACTTAAAATCAACTGTCCCATAATAAAAAACCAAATAATTTCTTGCCGTCGCATTTATTTAAAAAACCCAACAGCCGATAATCCACCGGCAGTGCTGGTTGAGTTCGCAGATCTAAACGTCCGTAGTGCTGTGCTAAAATCGAAAAAAACGCTCCGTGGTACCAAAATAAATATTCAAGAAGACCTAACAAAAGAACGGTTGCGTGTGCTAAGTGCGGCAGTAAACAAGTTGCGTCAAAAAATGCATGGTGTTATGGTGGAGTGGTGTATATAAAAATAAACAACAAAGTTCAACGTGTTGACAGTATTTCTGATGTATTATAGGTTGCGATTAGGATTAAATGGGCAAGTACTTCTGTTTACTTTTATAATAATTTATGATTTAAATGTATTAACTATCAATATAGTTTATAAGTGGATTTTTATTGTTAATTGTACCTAACAGTAAAATATAACATAATAAATAGTTGCGGTGTATAGTATTACGATCTGATGGGACTATGTGCCGGGGCGGCGTATTGTCTGAGTTACCTGTTTTAATTTAAATTTAAATTGAGTGAAATTTGGTAGAAACAATTCTGAACCATTTCTGAAGTAGGAACAACAATTTGGTTGAAAGCTGGTCATATAAACGTAAGGTCGTTGCTTGGTTGCTTTGATGGGATTGAGCGTCATATATATGAATATAGTTATGATATATTTGGTGTTACTGAGAGCTGGCTGTCTGGTGATGTTCTTGATGATGTAGTTTATATTAAGGGATATCAATTGTTGAGACCTGATAGACCGACACGGGGAGGCGGAGTTGCTATTTATATTAATAAGGACCTTAAATTTTCGGTCTGTAAAAGCGAGAGTTTAGTATATATTGAACACCTATAGATTAGCCTGCTTATTGATGACAGCTCCCCTCTTATCTTGGGTGTAATTTATAGGCCTGCTAATACTAATTGTAATGAATTTTTATCCTGCTTTGAAGACGCTTTGTTGCACTTTTACACCACTTATAATAAACTATCGTGCCTGGGTGATTTTAATATTAATTTTTTAAATGAATACTCTACTAATACTGTGGCCTTAAATAACATCTTGTGACCTTAAAATTAGTGTTGAGGTAAAAGATATTATAATTTCTGATCATTATCTTACAACATGTACATTGCTTGATCAGGATCTGATTTCATCAGACAGTATTAATGTAACTTTTAGAAATTTCAAAAGGATTAATATGAATCAATTTCAGTAGGACTTGGAAGCAATTGAGTGGAATGCTATTTATATTTTGGATACAGTTGGTGAAAAAGTTAATTTTATTTCCACTAAATTAACTACCTCAATTAATAAACATTCACCTCTTAAAATAATAAAACAAGTTGGTTCCAAACTCTACTGTCCGTGGTTTACTGATAATCTTAAATTATTAAAAAGAGTAAGAAATGATGCACTAAATCGATTTCGGCGTACACATTTGCCTCAACATTGGGAATATTACAAACAGCTTCGTAATACTTTTACAACAGCATATCCCGCAGAAAAAAAGCATACCTAAATATAAAATTCCAAAGTTGTAACTCAAGACAAAATTTGGCTTAATTAAAAAAAGAAAAAAAAAATTGTGAATAGAAGAATAAATTCACTTCCGTTTTTTTTTAAAAAACCTAACGAGATCAATTCACATTTTATTAGCACAACAAATTCAAACTCTGCTCCTAACAAAGACCTTTTAGAATTTTACAAGAATAATAAAAAAATCAATCAGGAATTCTGTTTCACTGAGGTAACAGAGGATACAATTTCCAATATTGTGCTTGGGATGAAATCGAAGGCTTCTGGAAGCGATGATATTAACAGTATATTTTAATATTGTGCTGCCCCTTTATCATTCCTTATATAAAACATTTAATTAATTATTGTTTACGTGGACATAATTGTACAACTGCGTTGGCTGAGATTACAGACCGTATTAATGGGGAATTGGATAACAGCAAAGCGAGCGTTCTGGTACTTCTAGACTATTCACGAGCTTTTGATGTTTGATGATGAATCATGATGTTTTGTTGAGTATTTTGGTTTATATTGGTTTTCGGTTTAATGCCCAATCTACGATTCAATCTTTTCTAAGCAACAGGACGCAGAGGTTATTAGTTGATGGGAAGTACTCTGAGGTAATGACTTTACACTCAGGTGTCCCACAGGAAGTGTTTTGAGCCCCCTTCTTACAATTTACACGTTTAATTTTATTAATTCTATTCGCCATTGTGATTATCATTTATATGCCGACAACACTAAAATTGTATACTCTTTTAAGCCAGAAAATGCGATGGAGGCTAACCTTAGAATAAATACCGATCTTCGGGCGCTTTGTGAGGTGTCCGAGGGTCACATGCTGAGGATGAACCCCTTGAAGTCGGTGGCTTTTTTATTTTGTAATGATAAACTACGTGAAAATCTCTTGAGTCAGTTGGATCTAAGTATCGGAAACGCTAATATTTCTTTTAAAAATTCCTCTGAAAATCTGGGTTTAATTTGTGACACTAAACTTAAATTTACCAAACACATAACAGCTTGTATTAAAAAGTCCTGCTGCGCCCTTGAATCTCTTTTTCCTCATAGGCATTACTTAGAAAAGAAAGCCAAAATTGAACTATATGACGCACTCGTACTATCACACTTTAACTTCGCGGAGAGTGCAAAAGGTTCAAAACTCATGCATGCGTTTTATATGTGGCATAAGACGTGGACAACACGTATCACATAAGCTTAAAGAACTTAGCTGGCTGTCAATGTTCAATAGGCGTGTACTGCACTCGGCTTGTCTGTTTTATAACATCATTAAATTTCAGTGTCCTATCTCAGTAGGAAAATTGTTTACAGAACTGATGTTCATTATATAAATATACGTAGAAAGCACAGCTTTACGATCCCCAAGCACAATAAGGAACTTTTTAAAAGAGGATTCTGTTATAACATAGCGTCAACCGTAAATAAATTTCAAGTTACTCATTTTAACACATCTTTATCCTGTTTCAAAAAAAGGATCAGACAGCAGCTTCTCAGTGAGTGAGATTTTATGGGCGTTTATATGCATTTCAGAGAAAATAAGATATTATATACATACAATTTTTTTTCTGACCAGAGCTTAACCCCATGTACTATCTCTGTACCGCTTAACATAATGGACCGAGTCATTTAGCTTTTCATTAATGTATTGGGTTTTATTAGGCTTAGGTTAGGTAACTAAATGTAAGTACGGCTTAGAATTTTTCTACGGCTTTAACAGCCTCTCCATTTGGAGAGAAGCTGACTATAAAGGCTATTTGTTTCATTTATATATTTGTTTTGTATTTGCAAAATTGTTATAATTTATTGAAACAATAAAATGATTTATTAATATTATTTAATAAATTGCGCCTTGCAAGAAATTAAGTAATTCTAATTTTGATAATTTTTCCGATTATTTTTGGTAGAGTTGGAAGTATTGAAATGTGTCGAATACATGATGAATCATGAGTGTGACCGCCCTTTTAAAAAGAGGTTTTCCTAAAGCTTTGCACAAACTATAAGAAAAAAGAGGTTTTCCTAAAGCTTTGCACAAACTATAAGAAAAAACTTTCTTGTCAAAAGAAATCTTTATGATTATACATAACTTTATAAGTACAGAATATAGAAGATTCATCAAGAACTTGACCAAAATGCCATCAATACCTGCCGAGCTTTTTTTAGTTCAAATTAATATATTTTTTTTTAATTTTATTTACGCCAGTGTGATACAAGAAAAAAGAATCTCGTACAGACACATTTCTTAAGAATGACAAAGGATAATAATATTAATCTTTTTTAGCAGAGGAGTTATATTTTCTAAGAGAGCAAAAATCTGTTTTCTCGAAGAAACATTGATTCCCTTGAGGAAATGCCACCCGTTCCTTTCTTTTTTGTTCTATGATTTTCGATGGAAGATGTTTATCAAAGAAACAAACTAATTTGGCGTTTTTTATCCAACTCTTCTCTTTCTTACGAGTATAGAATTTCTAATTTTTTAATTGCAGATAATATGACTTCATGGTCTGAGAGTCGATAACACACCCCTAGTAGTAGTACAAGAGATAAAATAACTAAAGGTTTGCAGGGCAATAATCTATTAAAATTAATCCTCAGTTTCCCATTCAGTTTCCATCTAAACAATTTATATACAAATCCCCCCCCAACCATGAGATTTGCTTGAATAGGCAAACGAGAAAGTAAATTCTCTAATCTATTTAAAAAATGTCCGACATTATAGCGAGGAGGTCTACAAATACATAAAATATAAATATTTTTCTCTTGTTATATAATCAGTAGCGTCACTAGAACTTATCCATTCATGCATATAAAAAACAAATATTGCTGTACTTCTCCCCATTGAATCTCTTCTGCAGAAGAAGGTTAACTTTAGATTACCACATATAGAGAGGAATCTACCAGGCCTCAGCCAGTATTCAGTAATAAACAAGTTTCGGGCATATTATGATCTGCAAAAATAAAATCACTTCATTAACGTTGTTTCGTACCGACTCACAGTGGAACGCCTATATGGAGATATCGGGACGTTGTTATATTTTATATAATGTTGGTACAGTTACAGTAGTTTTTATTTATCAATATAATATTTATTTTTTTGCTTATCAATAAATATTTTTTAAAAAATTGCTGTAAATTAATCGTTATAATATACAAATGTAATTCCCAATTTTTATATTCATTTTTAAAAAGGCCTACTAAAAATAACGTAACTAAACATAGGTCTGATATAATGAAAAATAGACAATATTTTTCTACAAGTTAGCATTAGAGTTTACGGTAAATACATTGCAGTGACCTGTATATACAGGGTGTTTTTGTATTCATCAAATGTATTCGTTTGATGTGAATATTTTAAATATTATTATTTTAATCATAATTAAATAAAGGAAAATAAGGATAGGAAACTATAATATATAGTAATTACTAAGTTATTTCGCTTGTTTTATAATTAATTTTAGTTTTTTTAGGATATTTACAACTCTTCAATTGCAACTTGGAAGTTTACTAATTTGGGTTCGTTTTCTTATTTCAATTGCTTAAATTACTGCATAAATAATAGAAAATTGGCAAATTTAAAATCCAGTGTAAAGTAATTTATGGCTAACTAAAAAAAAAACATTAAGAGTATTACTAATGCCAAAAAGTATAAAAACTATAATTTACTTAATTAACTTGTTATATAACTCAAAGCTTAAACTAATGAGTTTAAATAAAATTTTCCAAAGAACTAATTAACCAATAACCAAAAATAAGTTACCTACATATAAATAAAAATAGTAAGAGTTTTCCATCAACCTGCGCTGGGTTTCAACTAAAGTATGTTAATGGTTTTCTTTAAAGCAATAAGAGTAATATATGATTGTATCCAATATTTAATTACTAATATTGCCAAAAAAGAATATTTAGCACTCTACATAGATAATTAATTTCTATCGTTTAGACAATCTATTTTAAACAAGAATGAACAAGTATTTACACACCACACGTTTTTCTTCTTTGCAAGATTGTATCTAAGGTAAAGAAATTGATTATTCATTTAGAGTCCTAAACAGATTTTCTTATGGCGAAAAACCCAATTAAATATTTTATACAACATGGATTTGCCAAAAAAAATAACGATTTTATTGTTTAAAAATTTTATTGGCAATAGGTTCAATATTTTTTGTTTGGATCTTATTAAAAGATTTTTTCACAAAACTTAATAACGCGAACATCTTTGTGCTAATCAAGTGTCAAAAAATAATGCTTTGAGCATATACTCTGAGGTTTCGTTTATTATAGGCACCCTTGATAGCAGCTTGTAGCAGATAAATGTAACATTTTCAAAATTACTACACTACAGCAATTGTATTGATATTAATGGTAGAGCGAATCCTGGCGAATCTTAAATTTTCTAGCTTCCAACTTTAGACTTTGACCTGTGTATTCTTTTAGAATTTTTACATAGTTTAATGTGGTTAATATTAAATTTGTGATAAACAAAGCGGTTTGTAAATGTTAAAAGCTTAGTAATCAATCAACAAGATTTGATACTTTTGTGACAAAAATATTGACTGATTATAAAATTTAATTTAATTTTTTTTTTATATTTTATTATTTATTGAGAGCACACTTTCGAAAAAATATCGAAATTCGTAATAGCTTACACTTAAAGCAAAAACTTGCTGTATTACGATACCAATATGCCACAGTTTCAATACAATAATAATAATAATAATAATAGGTAATTGCTATGAATTTTAATGCAAATTAAAAGTTAAAAAAATTAACATAATTTTATTCTATATTTTATATTAAGCCGTTCCACTGTGCGACTGCATGTTTAAAAGAAGATGGAAGAAATGATAAAGAGAATATTTTAAAAACATAAGTTGGTCCACTATTTTAACGTGCTTGGCGTTTGTTTGTCTATTTTTGGGTCTGATGGTGCTTTATTTTAAGCAAAAACATAAGCGATGTGAGATTTTTAAAAAATTCCCTCTTCAGTTCAATACTTTTTCCTTTTAAGTAAACATTAAATATAGCTTTGTAAAATAATGCACTTGGTAACAACAACAAAGAAAAATAGCTGAAATATATTTCATCACCTCATGCTTGTCAAAACTGTCTACTAATTTGTTACAGCTATACAGATTAATAGTCGGTAATTAGGCGCACAAATTTACCTTGAAATTCAATCAATTTTTCAATTTAATCTTAAAATAAATAGCAGCTAAAACAAATTATCAAATGCAGAATTTGTCATAGTTTTTGGTTATTATTATTTCTGTTTAATTAATTAGCATGGACTTCTGCAAAAAATGACCCGTGGAGCACCCTGGCAACTACAACATCGTGCGGAGATGAAAACTCGACCGGCTGGGCAGATTTTAGTGCGGCTAGTTTTAGCTCAGATGCGCAGGCCGCTTTTGAGGCAAATTTCCCCGATAGCCCAGAAAAAAAGGACGAAGAAACGGCACAAGAGGAGCAGTCAGCGACAGCCGCGGATCCAAAACCGACAATAAATAAGAGTAGTGAGACCATAGGATCAATATCTGTAAAGCAGGGCGCAGAAGGTAGTAAAGAGGAAAAAGAAGAAACGAGACAGGAAACTGCAGCTGCGGGTGATCACCCCTTGCAAGGAGATGAGGAAGCCAGTAAAAACAGTGGACTGCCACCTTCTATGTAAGTGAGTTTCTTGTATGTTAATATTTATTTTAATAATTTGGAGATGTGATTAAAATATTCCGTGCTATAATAAATACAATGCTTTAAATTCAAAATAAACCACACTCAATAACTTTTTACCATATATTTTAGCTCACTATTCGCTGGTACGTCAACCGATTTTTTGGCACTGTCGAATAGACATTTTAAATCTGCTTACAATAATGTGTTACACGATCAGAGTTTGACATATCAAAGTGGCGTTAGCCGGAGGTGAGGAGGTGACTGTCAGAACTTTGTCAAATATAAAATTAGAAGTAATCAAGGGTGCTTCGTTTTAAAATGAACGCACAGTATAATAAACATTACATATTTTTTAGTAAATATAATAATAATATTAATATTAATAATAAATGTCTCAACTTTCTGTCCATCACAATGCCCAAATTTTTGGCAGTTTCAACAACCTAAAGCTTAGAGCCCCACATGAACATTTATTACACTTTTAACATTTGTAGTTTTATTTGTATTTCCAAAAACAATTAAACAAGACTTTGAGGAATTTAATTTTAAATTATGTTTTTTAGATAATTGATTTATTATATTTTAGTCACTGTTTATACCAATCTACGCTTTTTTAAGATTATCAGGTTTGAAAGTTGTATATATCTGCGTATCATCAACAAACGCTTGCACCTTACAAACTTTTAAGGACTTAAGAATGTCTGCTGTATATACAAGGAAAAGCAGAGGTCTCAGGACAGAGCCCTGGGGCACTTCAGACAAAATGTGAGCCTGATTAGAATAAGAATTATTTGTAAAGGTTGTCTGAAATCAATTATTCAAATAAAACTCTAATTAACTGTATAGACTCCAGTAAAAAGCCATAAGATTTAAGCTTATCTAGTAAAAGGGCATGATTTATTGTATCGAACGCCTTAGAGAAAAAAGCACCAGAAAAGCTCTAAAAGCGCCAGAACAGCAATCTGTTGCTTATCAATAGCGTTCATTATATCATCCAGTACGTTTAGTAGAGCTACAGAGGTACCAAGTAGCTGGAATAATGTCATTATCAAAAAAATAACAAACCATCTGATGGTAAAGTACCTTTTCAAATATTTTTGAAAGTATACTTATAATGCGCAAGTCGTTATAATTTTCTGGGCTCGCAACTTTTGATAAGGGTTTACTAATCGAAATTTTCCATTGATCGGGGAAATAGTGAGTTTCTATACAACAGTTTATTATCTGGCATATGTACTTATCAATAAAGGGGCTACAATACCTTAACATTTTTGGTGAAATCACTCCAGTCGCATTAGACTTAATACTATTTAAAATTTTACTTACATCTTCAACAGTTGCAAGATTTGCAAGTGTGGAATGCAGGTTATTATCAAATACACCATTATTATAACACTGAATTTGATCATCACAATTCGAAGAATTTTGAAGAAATTGATAAATTAAAAATTAAATCCTCCAAATAAATTTTTATTACTACGGCACTGGAACTCGCAGAAAATTGAAATTATGAGCGTAATTTACGGAAGTATTGTACATTGGTTTTCACTATAAAAATTTGTTCTACATTATACAGGGTTGGTCAAAATTAGTGATCTTACCGCTAGATACAAAAATTGTGAAAAGTACATTTTTTTAAATGGAACACCCTGTATATTATAACATATTCTAATAGGAAATTGAAATCCCTTTCTAACGATGTATCATGCTCCTATATCTAAGTAGTTCGGTTTTTGAAATAAAAGCAAGTTTCTGTAAAAATCAAAATATGTTGACATATTTGCCTTACGCGGCCATGAAAGGTCATGACTAAACAATGCTATGCTATTGACGTTTCACAGTTACATTTAGTTGATCAATAATAGTAATACACGTGGGTGTTTCTTTAAAATAGTTACCTCAAAATTAATTGAAATGGAAAGAAATAGTTATTCAAATGAAGTTTTGATGAATCTATTTATTATTCATAAACAATCTAACAAAATTGTAGCAAGAACATGCTGAAAGTTCAACGAAATGTACCCTAATTTACAAAAAATGGATAAAATAAAATTTGTGCAAATACAAAATAACTTTATACAATTTGTTTTATAACTTAAGAATGATTTAATTAGTTATCCTAAGATTATAAGTAATTTACAATAAATTTTCAAAATGATTACCATTGACTTCTAAGCACTTCAAAATCCTGCGTTGTACAGCATGTGTTGTCGCTGCTTGTATTTCAGAAGGATCTTGTTGACCAATGCATTTGACAAGTCGTTGACGTAGTTCCTGTTTACTGTTTACCGGTGTCTTGTATACCATTTGATTCAAATTACCCCAAAAGTAAAAATGAAGTGGTGTAAGATCAGGTGATCTTGCAGGTCAATCCCATGGTTCCAAACGCCCAAACCAGCGATCATCGAATTTCTCAAATAACTCACGTGTCACCTCCTCAGTGCAATGAGTGAGTGTCCTATCCAATTAGAACCAGCAAGTGCAATAATCTTTAAGCGTTAAATTTTCCAGAAAATTTTCTACTATTGAGCGCAAAATCTAAAGGTTTTTATGGAAGTCTAATGACCCGTCGTAAAGTGTCTTACAATATCAAACGCGACGTTGGTAATAATCCGGTTTCAGCTGATGCACTTTTGAAAATTTAAAGGGATACATATATTGTCGTCCAGAATTTTTTGCACAGAATAATAAGTTAGGCCTAAATCATCTGCTGCACCCCGGATAGAAGCTTGTGGATATGCGTGAAAGTAGGCTAAAACATTCACGATGTTGTCCTCATCAGACGTTACAGGCTTGGGTAAACTTGTATCATTTGTAAGTTGTAAATCAAATTGTAGAAAGTTATTTTGTATTCGTACAAATTTTCTCTTATCAATTTTTTGTAAATTGGAGTACTTGGTTGAACTTTCTGCATGTTCTTGCTATATTTTTGTCACATTGGCGATGAATAATAAATAGATTCATCAAAACTTCATTTGTTTGAAAGTAAGAATTGTTAGAAATAGTTATTTTTCTTTCCATTTTAATGCATTTTTAGGTCACTATTTAAAAAAAATTCTCATGTGTATTTACTATTAATCAAGTAAATGTAACTGTAACTATTTCTTTTCATTTTAATGCATTTTTAGGTGACTATTTTAAAAAAATACCCAAGCGTATTTACTATTAATCAAGTAAATGTAACTGTCAAACGTCAATAGCTTTGTTGTTGCGTCATGACCTTTCATTACCACCTTAAGCAAATATGTCAAAATATTCCGATTTTTACAGAAAATTGCTTTTATTTCAGAAACCGAACTACTTAGATATACTATGTTTATGTGAACTTTTCAACTTGAAATTACTCATAGAATCACCTCTTGGAGTTTGGCCACGTACTTAAATAACACCGTGTATATACAGGGTGTTTCATAATTAGTGGGACAAACTTGTAGGGGTTATAGAGTGCCTCAAAATAGCGAGTGTGCGCTATAAACCCCTATTCGCAAATGATTATAATTTAAATTTTAGCGAGAAATAAATTTCGAACAATGGATTTTATTTATTTATGCGGAAACGGTACGTCGGAGAAAAAGCCAGGAGACGAAATTTACTCTAAATTAAATGAGGATTTAAAAAATATTTTTCATTTGAAGAAAAAACAGTGGCGTACCATTTTTTTTTAAGAGTTTACTAGGTTCTAGCCCGCATGGAGGTTAATTAAATTATGTATTAAAAAATAGTACTAGATGCATAGAAACTAGCTACTAATTTTCAGAAAAATATCCCTTCCGAAAAATTTGAAATGATTAAATGATTTTATGGAGGATTTTAAATTTAAAGGAATTTTAAAATTATGTATTGACTAAACTGAAGCTGAAAATTCGAATCAGTTGCCAGTTTGGTTCAACTTGTTTGATTTATGTCATAAAATTCCTAACTTTTTTTTGGGTTTCCTTCACTTAAATGTATTGGTAATTAATATAATGCTTTGCCTTTTGGACTTAGTTCTGACCTCTGCGTTTTGAATGCAATAATGAAGCCAGTCATATCGGCATTGTGGAAAAAAAAATGGTTATATATCTGGAATTTACTTGAATCTTTGGTAACCTTTTTTTACAATCCATAAGTCAATATGCTTAAATATATTGGTTTTCTATTAACTATACAAAATATACCGTAACGCTTGCTCAGTGTTGTACAGGGTGCGGCAGTCAAACCTGCAATTTTAAAATAAGCGCGTGAGCGAAAAAAGTAAGTGGGGCGAGTTGTCAACATTATTGTTGTGTTCTCCCGTTAAAAGCATTTCAGTTGCCATGGAACAGTGGTCTAAGCAAGAGCGCTCCTTCGCTGTAAAGGCATCTTACAAAGCGGTAGTTATACAGCTGCTCAACGCCGCTTCCGTGTTCATTTCCAAATTAATTGTAACCGGCCCGAGCTTTCTGTTAACTCAATAAAGTTATGGGTAAAAAACTTTGAAAACATCGGTGAAACGAGAAACGAGGTGGCAGGGCGAGATCAGTGGGGTAGTTCTCCCTACAAAATTCAAGTGGTTCAGGCTCTAAATGAAAACGATTTCGCTCTTCGACGGCACTTTTGTGAAACGCTTTTAGAAATGATGGTCATAGGTCATGGTGATAGGTACATAGGCCCATTGTTTTTTGAAAATGGAAGGAGACAAGCTTACCGTGAATGCGGAGCGCTACTTGGAAATGTTCATTCTCGGAACGTACATTCTTTATTCCTCGTATTTGCGAACATGGACTGAATGATGAAACGTTATTTCAACAAGATGGAGCTACAAGCCATGCGGCCCGTGTGAGCATGAATCTCCTTAACGAAGTTTCCCCAAACCGAGTAATATCCCGGAACGAATTCATTCCTTGGCCCCCCCCCGTTCACCTGATCTTACTGCTTGTGATTTTTTCTTGTGGGGCTACCTAAAAAACAAAGTTTTCGTAGAACCCCGGCCCCATATTCTTGAAGAACTGAAGGCGAGAATCCGTCAGGAAATCGAAAGAATCCCTCAGCAGATGCTCCGTGATGTTATGAACAATTTTAGAAATCGCCTTTGAGAATGCATCAACCGAAATGGAAGACATCTTAGTAAAGTTATTTTTAAATAATTAATGTTTCTTAAATGCTTTTTAACGTAAATTAACATGGTATCAACAAAAATTTTAAAAAGCAACCGTGTTTTTTTATACAGTTATTTAAAAAATGCAGGTTTGACTGCCGCACCCTTTATTTAGGGATATGCCATACAGAAAGAAAACCGCAGATATCTATTTCTCTTTGTTTGCAGTGTGTACAATAAATATTTTCTCAGCTAGTAAGGCCATTTGTCCGGGCATTAAATATGGGTTTCTGTAAACCAGAATTTTAAATAATGAATAGTAAATTATTGTATTCCTGTCGATGAATTTTGCATGAAGATATTTTCAATAAGTTAAAATTAAACGATATTTTTTTAAAGATATTTTTTATTAGCCTTTATTTACCGAAAGGGTCTGTATAGCAGTCATGGCTACTGGTCAGATTGTGAGACAAAAAAATCACATTAATTATTTGGAATTGTTGACTATAATTTTTTGGTTTGGAATGTTAAAAGTGAAAGATTTGTCTTAAAGTTTTTACAATTTCCCTTACTACTAAATCTTCTGCAGCAACTTACTGGTGAAAGGCTAAAGGTGCTGTTATTGCTTCTCTGCATCTCCCAACCTTGGTAAATAAAAACAATATCCTGGTGGTTAAGAAATTAACTTGAGAGCGCTGCGCAAGTGCTGCTTTCTGTTCAATCACGAGACATATGTGTCGTTTTCGTTACAAACGCAACTCTCAGACAACAATCCAAGCGGGAAATGCACTATAGAAGGCATCCGGATTCCGTTTCAGTAAATATAGGAAACATTTTAGAACTTTTGTTAGAGAATGTTTGCAAGGGATATAGTCCAATAAATACTTACAGTATACTAGTTATAAAAAAGACTTTTGAAGAAGTTTATGGACCAGCACTACTTAGATACTAGAATTCTTGGAATTCGTCTAAATTTTAATGAAAATCCCAATGTTTGTATAGATAGAGCATTGATATTTTTCTATAAAATTTGCGATTTAAGGTTCGATTTAGAATTGATTTTTTTTAAAAACATTAAAAGGACTGCAAAACAGGCAATAGGTAGATGGTTAAAATGTATTCTGAAATCTTGTGGTATATCGGCTTTGGAATATTGATCACATTTTTTTTTGTTTTAAAATTAACAAGTTGGATTTCGGAAAATTAAAAAATGTAAATATTAGTTTCAAAAAAGAACGATTTGCTGAACTGATTCGTACTGCCCTAGAATTGGATCAAATTCGATCCAGGCAAAGCGTTGGAGATGAATTGGATATTTCAAATTTAAGTATTATCAAAATTTAAACAAATTTAATTCTTGCTTGCTAATGCATGTATCCGCATTATTTTGATGAATCATTTATCGGTCTAGTATAAAATAATCATCTCACACCTTTTCAAATGTGCGGAATTTTCAAATATTTATCCTTATTACTTTTCGCTTATCCTCTTTACTTCCAATTAAGAAATAAATTATCTTTCTCTTAAGCATATTTAATATGAATAACCTAATACTTATATTAAATCATATTCAATTTAATACACATCAAAAAAACGTCGGAATCACTCGAAATAGCGAAACATATACGATAATTGCAAAAATTTCATGATGTTAAGTGTTAACAAATCGCTATTTTACCATTCGCCCGGCACCTTCCAGAATGTGCAAAGGGTTATACAGGGTGATTCATTAAGAATGGGCAATCTCTGAACTGGAGATAGTACACATCAAAATATTGCGATTGAGCTTAACATGTCTTATACAAATTTGGCAGGTTTATGAGATACAGGGTATTTAAAGTTAGCATTTTAATTTGAAATTTCTTAAAAATTTTTGTGATTTTAAGCAGTATCGTCTTGAAAATTGGCGACTTAATGTGTTTTGACATGAAAATTACGAATTTTCTGGTGAATTTAGCATTACTTATACAGTTAGTTACACCCTGTTAATTAGGTAAATTACAGCATATCTTTTTTGCCTAATCAGTTATGGCTAAAACGACTAGAAAATCTAAAAGGCAGTTCAATTTTGTATAAAAAGGCACTCTTGTTTATTTCATATAACTCTATCAGTTTTTAAGTTATTTGCATTTTAAACATTCAGCGTAAAGAATCCTAAGCCACCTTTATTACATTGATTTTTTTCAAGTAAGCTTATGTCAGCACTCATCAGTTTTTCGTGTAAAGAAATTACATGACAATTTTACTGTCACTAAGTAGGAGTGTATGTATTATTTGTAGTACTAATCTAAAATAAGAAAATGCCACGTCATAATGAATATTCCAACAGCGAACTAAATGCGTCATATGACTTGCGTTTTTGCTCAGTCAAATTATAGTGGACTTGGTGCAGCCAGAGGGTATTTAGAATTATACCCAAGTCGAAGACAACTCAATCACAAACTGTTCAGACGTATTTATACCCGCCTAGGTGAAACAGGGTATTTTCGTTTTAAAACCTTAAATATTGCTTCAAAAATATCTACGTCGATGATGAAGAAGAGGTTTTAGCTCGTATTTCGGAAAATCCAGATCTCAGTACTTGACGGTTAAGTACGGCAACAGAAATAAGCGAATCGTCTATCTGGAGAACTTACAAAAATGAGAATCTCCGTCAATATCACTATACTCCTATCCAAAATTTACTATTTCAAGATTTACCAGTTCGCCTACAGTTTGCTCAATTTATGCTAGATAAACAATACTAAAACCAGGAATTTCTTAATGGCCTTCTTTTCACCGATGAGGCGACGTTTACTAGACGACGTGCTTTTAATTGAAAAAAAACAATCATTTGTGGGACTCCGAAAATCCACATGCTCTAAAGGAAAGACATTTTCAGCATGAATTCAAGGTAAATATTTCGTGTGGTGTGATATCTGGTTTTTTTATTGGACCTTTTGAACTTCCTCCTTATCTGAACGGGCCCCTCTATTTAAACTTCATTGAACAAGGGTTAAGCCCACTACTAGAAGATGTACCACTAGGCATAAGGCGGAACATGTGGTTTAAGAAAGACGGAGCGCGCCACATGAACATTTTCCTCACCGGTGAATTGGGCATGGCAGTGAATTTGTTTGGCCACCTAGAAGTCCAGACTTACACCCTCTAGACCTCAATATGGTCACACATTAAGGACATGGTTTACAAAGATACAATTAATTCCATTAAAGAATTACGACAGAAAATTCAAAAAGCTGCTAATATTATCAAACATTTTGAGCTGTTATTTGTTGTCTCTACTGTTGTACCCAGTTATATTTTATACCCAGCATAGTAGTAATTTAAAAGAATAAATTTAATGGTAATGCCAATGTAATAACGGTGGCTTAGGATTATTTCCGCTGAATGTTTAAAATGCATATAACTTAAAAACTGATAGAGTTATATGAAATAAACAAGAGTATCTTTTTTATTCAAAATTGAACTGCCTTTTAGATTTTTTAGTCGTTTTAGTCATTAGGAAAAAAAGGTATGTTGTAATTTACCTAAGTAGCAGGCTGTAACTAACGCCCTGTAAAATAATGCTAAATTCACCACAAAATTTGTAATTTTCATGTCAAAACACATAAAGTTAAAATCACAAAATTATTAAGAAATTTCATATTAAAATACCCTGTATCTCGTAAATCTGCAATATTTGTATAAGACATACTGCGAATAAAACGCCCAAAAACCTGATGTTTACTTCTAAAAAGTCGTGAAATATGTCTGAATAAAAATTACATGAGTGCTGAGGAATAACCTTCTCACACCATGACTTATGAAATACCCTATATATCTTATAATTATAGTTATAAAAATTACATTATTTACCATTATTTTACTTTTTTCTAGGGCTTTAGCAGGAGACCTCACTCCGCCCAAAGCACCGCCACCGCTAGCAACCACAGTGCAACCAGAAAAAGTTTGAAGGCTCCCGGACTAAAATGTTTCATTTTTTTTGTGACATATCACAAACCAGTAAGAGGGGGCGGGGAAATTAAAATACTGATATCAAACTCTGTTAATCTTGTTACCGGGTGTCAAATTAAAAAAAAATCTTGCCGGACGAAAAACTGTGATTTTTAAGCCAGGAAGGGTCCAACAGTTTATTCTCTTGTAACGTGGTACACTTAATTTTGTAACTAAATTTGTACAATATTACTTATTGTTTATGGCCTAGGCCGTATTTGTTTTACTATTCTGTCAGGAACAGGGTGTCGTAGTGGGACAACCTTCGTCGAGCAATATTGTATTTTTTAGTTTAAAGTTATAGAGGATTAGTAGTTCTTGTATTTAAGGTAAAGACTAATTTTTCATTTTAAATATTCCCTAGTCCGGTATTAAAAATTCAACGCAGTTTCGTGGGACCCTCACTAAGTATTTTTTAAATGCTCCTATTGCCAAAAGAGTGCAATATATAATGTAAAATAAATAAATCAAGTAGATTTGGAGATGGCACTGGCAAGCGCCAAGCGATATACAGGGTGTCTAGTTAATCGCTTTTGGAAAAAAATACAAAAAGACGTTTTGTAGGAAAATACTACCCATGTGATATAAAAAATAATCCTTTCGCGTGTAGTTAGATAACATAAAACAGGTGCCTGTAAAAGTAAATATTGTATAAAAAAGTTGTATTCATCGAATATATAAATAGAATAAATTTAATAAGGAAAAAGTTATCTACTTACATATTATACAGGGTGTTTGTGAAGAAGTATTATTGCCTCTATAATTATATACGCGCAGTATGTTTTTTGTTATTACATATCATTAGTTTTCAAATTCTTTTTTTGTAAAGCTTTATGTACATCTTTTGTATTCAATTATAAAATATGTTCAAAATTTATATTATTCTGAAAGGAAATTGTTAGACTCCACATAAAATAAAATTATCTTTATTCGGTTTTCGATTTTTAAAATTTTCAAAATCAATGGTTGCCTTCTATTATTAAACTAAATATCTTATATACGTTATTTACAATAAGGATTTTAATATATGTAAAACGGTGAACATTTTAAGGAGCTCAAATAACGCTTTGTTAGATGTGTTGCTAGGACTTGTTTTGATGGCATGCTTCTTTATTTATAGACCTGTGTTATTATTAGACAACATTTTTTCTAATCCAATAAACTCAAGGTATTTTTCTACAGGGTAATCCATAAGAAAATTTATTTAACTTTTTTAGCAAAATATAAGGACTATTTTGGTTATCTACCGCTGCCATTTATAAATATTACTACAATACCTATATTCATTATGATTTTTTGTGAGTGGATGCTCGGTATATATGGTATTTCACGACAATTCGTGTTTTATTTATTATTGTTTAAACTGTGAGATAGAGAGGCAATAAAAAAATAATCTAAGCATCATTGGTACATAGTGGCGTGATATTCCAGTATTTCTATAAGGATGCCCGCCAAAAATGTTAATTAAATTCATAAAAATTCTCAAAGATGAAAGTTTTGATTTAAAACACCTTGGCGAGACAGAAGTAAAGACAAATGATTGTAAGTGATTTTTTTAATACGATGAACCCAACTGATTTCGGATAATGCAAATTTCGTATAAAACGGAAAGAAAATATTAAAAACTGATAATACTTGTACAGGCTGATAATACAACATTTTCATAGCCCTTTTATTTTTTAGGATACAGGGCATTTTTGAAATTTTTGCATTTTGGGATCCCCCTCGTATCTCTGAGTTATTATTAAAAATAAAATATATCTACACCACTAAATTCTACGGAAAAAAATCCATAAGAATAAGTTTTTACTTTTACAAAAACTTTTAAAATAACGAAGATATGATGGGGGTACCAAAATGCAAAAATTTTAAAAATGCTCTGTATCTTAAAAACTAAAAGGGCTATAAAAATTTTGGTGACGGCATCTTTAGTTTTATGGAAAAGTGTCGCGAAAACCGCAACTGTTTATCTCTAAAAATAACGGAGATATCCCGCAAAAGTACTCTGTACGGGGTGTCCCAGTTTCATGCGTTTTATGGGGTATCTCGCTTATGCGTGGAGATAGAAACTTGTGGTTTTCGCGACAGTTTGCTACTTTTTTGTGAAACTTAATATGCCGTTGTCAAAACTTTGACAGCTGTCATAGTTTCTAATCTTTTTTAAAAATTTTAGATTTTCGAACACTCCTCGTATCTTTGTTACTGTATAACATATTGAAAAAGTAAAAAATGGTTTTGATAGGATTAGGATATTGATAGGATTTTTTCCATAGAATTTGATTCCGGCATCCATTTTATTGTAAGGTTTTTTTATTTTTAAGAAAAAAATTAAATATAGTTTTCTTAAACGGAACACCCTGTATATTTATAGACCTTTAAATTGGTCGTATTTTACTCTTTTCAAAAATATATAACACTATGCACTTTTGTTCAAAAATAAGCAAATAAATAACGATTTTAGAAATTTAAATACAAATTTTCATATAGTAAGCCATAAATTAATAATAAAATTTATAAAAATTAGGTGCTTATAATCGTAATTACACCGATTTGTATAAAATATATCTAATTCTACATAAAAAAGAAGGAAACTTGTAACTTAGAATAAAACATTAAATAAATTAACAATAATAATTTATTAACAAAATGGATGCTGGAATCAAATTCTACGGAAAAACTCTATCAAAACCATTTTTTACTTTTTTAATATTTTATACAGTAACAAAGAAACGAGGAGTGTTCGAAGATCTAAAATTTTTAAAAAGACCCTGTAGATTAAAAACTATGACAGCTGTCAAAGTTTTGACAACGGCATATTAGTTTGATAAAAAAGTAGCAAACTGTCACGAAAACCGCAAGTTTCTATCTACGCATAAGCGGGATACCCCATAAAACACCCTGTACATACGTATTTATAAAATCATACTCGTATAACGCAAAAAAAAAACAAACATTAATTGTCTATTAGAAAAATTAGTATGTTTATAAGTTACTCAAATACCGTCAGGCGATAGAGTACCGTTTTGACCAAATGACTTGGTTGAATTGAATTTTTGGCCAAACCTATTAATTTTCATTGCAACGACATCTAGCGCTCAAATTAAGCAATTAAAGTACTTCACCTTAACCGCATAATTTTGGTCTGAAGGGGGTTATTCATAGGGTTGTTCGGCTTTAAAAACTCAACTAAATCACCACCCTTATTAACGTAAAATATTTGTTTCAATAACAAGCAACAAACACTACATTGAATGTACTAACGATGTAATTTTAGGAGTCAGAAACATGAATTATTTTTCTCCACGTCCTAGTTTGTCCTCACTTGGGCGTCTTGCACCATTCTCTAATAGCAGAATACCTTTTGTCGGATATCCGAGTTTTTTTTAACTATAGGTTTGCCTCGGGAACAAAATCTTTATAAAAGAAATCGTTAAATAAATCGTTATCCATCTGAGCACTTTTTTAATTTTTGTAATACTGGAAGAGTGTTGGAACTTGTCTAAATGTTTAATTTTGGTTTTCATTCGGTTTTATAACTTTCTTCAATACAAGCCCATATACGATAAAACCGAATGTGATTCGAAAAATGGACGACTTGTGCGATTATCGTATTAACTTAGAAAGAAACATGCCACAAATGCATTTTCTTATGGATAACCCCAACTATTTATTATTTTATATTTATATTTAAACTAATATTGCATTAATTTTATACTTTTTTGGCTGCGTACTAGTACGTTTGTTGATTTTGGATGATTGGTTGGTTTGGAATGATTATTTTTATGAACGACTAATTTAAAAAAATAATTTTGTGAAGCCATAATGGACGACGTAGACGTCTACTAAATGTACATAATAAATAGCTTAACAAATCAAGTTCGCCCTGTTAAGTCAAAGCTACTTAAGGTGATATAATCCGTCTTTTTATGAACCAAAATTTAATGTTTTACCTTACTTGTATAGTTTTTGCTGTTTTATACCTTCTAACTTCTTAGTACAAATGCGGCGTTTCTATGTTCTGTTCGCGTATTGTAGAGAATGCGTTTGGCAGCGGTTTGTTTCGCATGCAATTACTTAAGTATTAAGATGCCAACTATTAAGGCTAAATGAACTATGAAAAAAATGTTGTTCATTTAATCCTGTTAAATTGCCGTTTTTTGCAATTTAAAACAGCCGAAACTAAAGTTTTGTGTAGGTAGGGGATATATACTTTAAAAAATCTAATTCTGCCTATTGTAGTTTGCTTCGAAGCCGTGTTGTATAAAAGGATTAAATAGCTTTTTTATTGTAACTCTAATAACTGAATTGGCTATCCTATTACCACTTAAAAAACATTTTTTATTGTATTAATGTAACACCTAATAAAAAGGTAAAATACTATGAATTCGTGACAACTATATTTTCCCTAAAATTATTTAACTATCTATAAAGCATGCCCACATTATTCAGGTATAGTAGGTTTACAAGCGTTTACAACTAAAAAGATTTCTTGCATTTACGTCACGTTTTGAACGTATATCTAGTAAAATTTAAAAAAAAAAGTTTTTTACCCGATCAAATAACACCTGTTAATTCTAATAGTGGGATATCCCTAGGAAAAATGTCCACATTTAGTTGTTAATTGTGAAAAAGTTGTAATATTTTAAAACTTAACAGGATGCCGTTAAAATGGTATATTCAAATATTTTTTTCTCATCTGGCATATTTTGGAGATATTGATTAATAATATAAACTGGAATATGGAGTATTTGCTACTTTTTGAGGTATCTTGTTTTATTTGATATTTTGATTTGTAAAACTTGAAAAAGGAAATTTAAAATGTTCTGGAATATTGCTTTTGTATACACAATGTACAATATATTTGTGGAACATTTCAAGAATATTGTAGTTGTATATTTCATATATATTAAGTGTCTTTTAGGAAAAGATGTCCTAGAATGACGAATTGTGACTATGAAGAGTCTATACACATAATATTCCATGCGATAAAAGTAGCATTGCGAAAACTACATATAGTTTACTTTTAAAAATAACGGAGGTAACCGTTACAATAAGATCTGGACACACTATACACCATATTATCTCGAACAGTTTATACATAATTTATTCTAAGTATTTTTTTTAGATTATGGTAAGATATAAGATACAAAAAGAATAATTTAACCTTTTGTTGAGGCTGAGTAAATTCAGATTTCAGTTTCCCTCAGCCCTATACCCATGCAAAACTTTAACTTTGTTTTAGCTCCTTGAAAGCTATGCAGTATTAATTCCACCAAGCCATTGCCAAAAAGCAACATTGTTATTAAAATACATAAATCTGTTGTAAATTTTAAGTAAAACTCAACATATGGGGCGCGTTTGAATGAGGTACCCCAAAAACTATTTACGCCCTCTTCAGTTTATTAAAAGACCTATCATACATTATAATATTTGTTATAATGTTTAATCGTTAGTCACATGCAGCGATTTTTTATAGGCATAATATATACTCACTATCTAATTTGTGTTTTTAGATTGTGTCTATAACTAGCTGAGCATTATATATATTATGTGGCACGAGTTTAAAAATGTTTTTTCTACTTATTTAAATTATTTAAAGGCTGGATGAACTGCTAAACAACGTTCTTTTCCGGGGTCCGTCTGTTTAAAACTATTTGTTGTTTTTTTTATGTAAAGCGTAAATGGATCGACTTTTTTTCAGTTAACTGCTGGTTAGTTACCCGGACGTTGTTCGACGGTTGCGAAACTCAGCCTAAGAATGTACATTTCTCATGAAATCAGTGCCTAGTTATTATTAATTGTATATTTTTTAAATTTCACATACCGACTATTATTTAAAAATATTCCATGTCCTTATGTTGATTTAAATAAAAAATAAAAAAATATTTGTTGTTTTTGTTACACAGGTTTTATACCAGATTTGCAATTTTTATAGTTACAGAGCTAATTTATTCAACGAATTTATTCATCCGCTAAGTGAAAAAAGAAAATCTTTGATTGTGTATGTATCACACCCAGTACTATTTGAATGCTCTAAAAGTCTATGTTTACCATACAGGTTCAACTTTCAGCACACCCACAACTACAATTTTGATAGTGGCGGCTGCTACCAGGGGCACGAACCCCTCTATTTTTTTAAATAAACATATCAAATTCACTAAAAATAAAAATAAACGGGTTAAACCAAATAACTCCCCTCGTAGCCTACATAATTCGTCCCCATTAATTCGAAGAGTGTATCTCAAAAAATACGAATTTTATTTTTATTTTGTTATGACATACTGGCGTATCTCTTGGTTTTCACATACACAAAATAGGTCCTGGTGTAACTCCTAATAATAAATTTGAAGATTTGACGAACTGACGAAAGTCCACTTACGTCCCTTCGTCGTATACTGCAAACGAAAATATTGAAGTTTGAAATACGACAAACAGACGTATTTCGACTTACGTCCCTTAGGTATAGTAAATTAAATAATGCTAAGTTAACCCGCTGACAATTACTTTACTGAACCAACTGTACAAAAGTATGGACACACTCAAAAATAATTGCGAAATATGGGCGCTAAAAAAAATCGTTAAATGCAAAAGTTTTGGGGAATCAATCGGTGCATCTGATGGTGACCTTAAACTTGAACTTGAGCTTGACCTTTAAGGTTATTTGAAGGTCAAAGCGATTATTTTAAATGGGAACCCCTATTTTTGACACCGGATTCTGAAAGAGCGGAAAATTTTACGTCCGGGTATGTATTGAGGTATGAGGTTGAAGTAATCCCAAGAGGTCAAATAATAAGGATTTCCATTTGAAGAAATGAGGTCGACCTTAAAATGACCTTGAAAATGAGGTTCAATGTCAAATCCAAGGTCACCGTTGGGTTCCTCGTTAAGACTTACCTAGGGTATGACCTTTGTTTTCTTTTACCACTAAACTCGCGAGATTTTTAAGAAGTCATTATTTGACCTCTTGGGATTACTTCAACCTCATACCTCAATACATACCCGGACGTAAAAATTTCCGCTCTTTCAGAATCCGGTGTCAAAAATAGGGGTTCCCATTTAAAAAAATCGCTTTGACCTTCAGATAGCCTTGAAGGTCAAGGTCAAGTTTAAGGTCACCATCAGATGCACCGATTGATTCCCCAAAACTTTCGTATTTAAAGATTTTTTCTAGCGCCCATATTTCCCAAGATTTTTGGGTGTGTCCATACTTTTGGCACACCCTGTATATTGACGATATTGAGCAAGTTCGGTGATCCTGCCAAAAAGCTGGAACTAGAAGAAACTTACCAGCAGCATGTACTTCATAAAGAAAAAGTTCGCGACAAAAAACAACACAAAAAAAGTGATCCTAATCCTTTAGAACTTTGCGCTGTGTTTGACCTTCAGCGAGTGATTTTTTACCAATCGCTAATGAAAGTTATTTTATGGACGCAGATTAGCAAATTGTAACTTGACTGTATATAACATAAGACTAAAAAGTGCCATTGTTTTTTGTGGCATGAAGGTTTAAGTAGGCGGGGTTCCAATAAAATTGCCACTTGCTTATTTAAATACCTAAACTTTCTTGATGACGACATTACAAATATTAACTTATTTTCAGACGGGTGTAGTGTTAAAATAAAAATTCAATAGTAATATCAATGTTCTTGCATATGGTAAGTTTGTCCAAAAATATAGACACTATGTCTATTTCTTTTTTTGAACCATATCACGGTCAAAATGAAGGTGATTCTGCTCATAGTCCAATTTGATAATGCTGTTCAAAGGTTAGGCGATTTATTTTTACTATCCCAGTTGGCTCCAATTATAAAACTTGCTAGAAGGAATAACCCATATATACCCTGCTTCGCCTTACTTAAATACTTAGATATGATACTCAACACATGCATGTCTCGATTAATTAAGAAAATCTTTTTTTTTTACTTTTAAGGTTTTTGAAGGGCTATGCCACACAGGTTCTATCTTATGATGAACCTGTGTAAACGGTTCTCTATAATCGAGGCATGGTCCTATTTATCATGTATTTGGTAGGTTGTACAACATATGTATATTATTATGCTACAATTTTGTATATGATTATTTATTTACCTTCATGATGAATAAATTTGTTTTGAATTTGTATGTATTGTCCATATGCTAACGTCCGACGATTTTATGAATTTTAAACAAGTTTCAAATGATCTTAAGATCCTTTCGGATCATACATGGAACAGTATTGACTGGAAAAATATACGTGAAGTAGTGGTAAAAAAAGATAGCACCGAAAATATTTATTTTAAAAATAGCCAGATGCAAGAAGATTATAGATTTATTACTTTAAAACGAACAGTTACTTTAAAATCTCGACTTTACCACCTATGTTAAATTACCCTATTTGCCCAAAAATATCATCTGAAAACTATAAATATTTGATGGTCTTATGTAGTGGCTCCACGCCTATAATAAAACTCGAAAGAACATACTAATTTCTTTAAATATCTACCACATTAGCAACTTCTTACTGTACCTAGCGTTTTCTTTGGTTTAAGTTAGGTTTAGTTTTTTATGTAATATGTTTATTTCTTTTTCATTAAATATAAGTTCGTTCAATTTTAAATGTCAACCTAATATGATTTTCATAAACAAACTTAAATTTAGTTTTTATTCTTGAGTGTTTGTTATTGGTTATATCTAAAGATGAGTATTCTATTCATATGTTTCATTTTATTTATTTCTTCCTTTTGTTATAACTAAAGTTTAACATTTTTAAAGCAACTTATTTATATTTTTTATAGGGCCTAAGTATGCATTTTCATTAAGACACAAAATTTTAGCATACGACCAATAGGTTTATCTCTTTTAAGGGATGATTTTACCCTATCATATAAAGGTTCAAGGTCTGTAACTTATAAAAAAAATCTGTAGGCACATATTCTACTTTATATAGGTAATATAAAATATTAATATGCATTTTTAATTTCTACCACATTTTAAAACTTTATTATTTTTTAAAACTCACTTTCCCCAGAACTAAGTATTTTGAGATACGCCTATTTGACTTGATAGGGACGAATTAACCTCCCATCCAAGGATAAACCAGCAGTAGGTCAAATAATTTTTTAGTGTTTCCGGAAGAGTGAAATAATGACTGGACGTTGGTGGTAGCTAAACTTTACTTCCACAGGGTCTGGGATCAAATGCACGTAGCAGGGAATCAGAGCACGTCGGCGATTAAATCTGTGGTTGCAATGACAACGGGAAGCGTCATGCATTTGTTGCGGTCTCAAAGTTTGCAACTTTTCGGGGTTGAGCAGCAGATTTTTATTGCGGATGTCGTGTCGTCGTTTTGGTTGGACTTATTTTTTGTGGTTAATGTAGTGGCTAATGTGTTATCATATTAATAATGAATAGTATTAAATATAGTTTAGAAATTAGGCCACCGTGCTTTGAAGAAAAAGTTTAAATTAAAAAGTTAGGTCGTCCTACGCCCGTTTTATAAATAAAATGTAATAATGTATGCTGAATATTTGGAGAAAATATACCAGAAAGTAAAGATCGTAAATGTATGTCATCGTCAAATGGATTTATATGTAATTTAAAGTCAGGTGATTTTAATGTCCTTTTAGAAGCCTTAATCATATAACTTCACATGTCGAAATATTTCTTAATTAAGACTTAAGACCAGTCAATAAAATGCTGATAGATAGTATATGAAAAATGATGAAAGATAGTCTACAGTGCTTTCATTTCAAAACGATCCATTCTTAATAACTTTCTTCCCGCGCACTACACTTTGGTAGTTCGAGAGTGGCTTGATGAAAATTTTCGAGAAAAGTGGATTGGCAGATGTGGTGCAATCGAATGGCCTGAGCGGTCTCCGGACCTAACCCCACTAGACTTTTTTCTTTAAGGCTACTTAAAAAGCAAAGTTTATAAAACCCCACCTGAGGAGTATTGAGAATTTAAAAAGTTGAATATTTCAAGAATGCAGAGAAATTAGCGGGCAGACTCTTGCCAATGTTCGTAAGAAGTTTGAAAATAGGCTTTTTTATTGTCTTGCTAATAACGGCGCGCATTTTGATCATTTAATAAAATAAATTTGTTAAACTAATTAAATTTGTTTTTCTACCCTACCGATTTACACTTTAATTCTTGGTCAATCAATTTTTTTTTTACAACCATTGATAGCATAATGAATGCCCTTTAAAATAATGTATCACACCATGGGGTAGCCATTTGACATACCAAAGTTTGGCGTAAATAAAATATTCATTATTTCTAGACATTTTCGCTAACTATTTGCTTACACATTTACCGATTTCATTTTTTTTGGTACCGTTGAATAGAGAATTTTACACTCCTTACCATGATGTATCACACGATGAGGGTTCCCATTTGACATATTAAAGTGAGGTTAGCTGGAGGTGATTGACAGAACTTCAGTAAATGCTTAATTAAACGTCCCCCTGTATATCTAATTTGACGTTTTTTTTTTTTTTTTTTTTTTTAAGAAAGTAATTAAGGGTGGATCGTTTTGAAATGAAAGCACTGTATGTAATAAACATTAAAAAAAACGTACATGAAATTAGAAATCACATGATTTATTTATTATTTCAATAAGCTATCAATGAAAATTACTGAATAAGATTAAACTGAATTTTCTACATTTTGATAATAAATTTTGAAATTCACGAACCACCACTGAATTTTCGTAAAAATCAAGATTTTTCAGTTTTTTTACTCGAAAAAGATAATGCGATATAGGCCAAACGCAATTCCAAACGAGATTTTGTATAAAATTAAAAATCGTCCGCAGCGGTTTTTCATTTTAGGTGGACAAAATAATCTTGCATCTATAAACCTTTACCTGTGGTTTATCATGACCCAGATTCTGTGATATTACAGCTTGTAAAAATTTGTAACAAAGGATTTTGTATTTCTTCATTAATTTTATTTCTTAAGAGTAAGCCTTTTCGAGCTAGGGTAATAAATGATACTGAAGGGACCTTTCAAATTAATTATTAGTTCACAATTTTTAAAGGGCCCAGTCACTTCAAAAAGGATAGGAAACTTATAATATATATATATATATATATATATATATATATATATATATATACATATATATATTTTTTTTCTTTCAACTATTGCAAGAGGTGAAGCTGCAAAGTAATGCTATTAAGATAGATGTACAGTGTGCAGACTATAAAGGATGATTTAAGGAATTTTAAAGAAAAAATAGAAGCTTTCGGAGATAGGATCTTGCAACTGGAAGTGGAAAAATTTTGAATTTGGAAAAAGTCAAAAAGCAAAAAAACAAAATAAAGGTATACATTATTTTTTGTTAACAGAATAAGCCTTAGTTCAGTAAACCTTAGTTTTAGTTGTTTAAAGATTTTTTTCTAGTTTTCTTCTGCCTCACTTCAAATAATTGTTTAGGGTAGGGACAACATGACTTTACGTATTTCTCAAATTAATGTTAGATCACTAGTTCCGCATTTGGACGAGTTTAAGACTACCATTTTCAACAATAATTTCGATATTGTTGGCGTGACTGAAACTTGGCTAGGTCCAGATATACCAAATAATAATATAAAACTAAATAATTATACCTTAAAAAGATGCGATAGGGCGTATGGCCGCGGGGGCGGTGTGGCTCTTATATTAGAAATCAATTTAAAACTGAAATTCTCTTTTCTGAGAGTCATGAGTTTTTAGAATGTATCTGGGCAAAAATTACAATAAAGAAAGAACATTTTGTTATTGGAATAATTTATAGACCACCTAGATCGAATATTCAGCAGTTTTTAAACAAAATGGAGGACATTGTTTCTAACTTGTTTTCTTTGTATAACAACATATTTTGTATAGGAGACTTTAATATTGATATGTTGCAATGCGATAATCTTTTCACAAAAAAGTTAGTTTCGATGTTGAGCCCTTCAATTTAAAACAAATTATAATGGAGCCAACCAGAGTCTCGAAATCTTCTAGTTCCCTAATTGATTTAATAGTCACTAATTATGACCAAATTGAATGCACTGGTGTTATCTGTTCTGATTTTTCCGACCACTTCGTAGTCTATTGTGAGATACAAATGGCAAAATTAAATTATAAACCAAAAACTAGCATTTCTAGAAATCTAAAAAATATAAACTATAACCAATTTAAAAATGACCTTCAATCGATACCGTTTAATAATGTTTACAATATCGTTGATGTTAATCAAATAGTCGTATTTCTTAACAACGTTATAACTAGCCTATTTGATATTCACGCTCCTCTTAAAACAATTACTTACTGCCTAAAAAACCCTTCCTACCCTGGATTACAGAGAATATTAAGAAAATGCAGAAATTAAGAGATTCAGCTCTTCAGCCGTTTAAACGCACTAAACGTCCAGAAAAATGGGAATATTATAAATCATAAAGAAACTTAACAACAGCTTCAATAATAATGGAACGCAAAGCCTATTATAAGCATAAATTTAAAAATTGCAACCCTAAAAAATGTGTAGTTATTCTCTTTGGAAATAAAGTTCAAATAAGGACTATTTATGAAGAATTTTCCTTTTTTGTTGGACATCAAAAACTTCAAGTAGTTGAGAGAACCAAGAGCTTGGGTTTAACACTCGATCAACCCCTATAAACTGTTTATCTATGCACTCGATTCACAGGTAAAGTTTAGTGGACACATATCAAATAATCTTAAAAAGTCGTATTGTGCTCTAAAAACCATGTACCCTCATCGATATTACTTAGATCTGAATATTAAACGTGAGCTATGCGACTCTCTTGTGTTGTCAAATTTTAATCATTGTGATGTGGTTTATGGACCTTGTCTAGATGGTCAAGACTCCTATAGAGTTAAAAAAATGCAAAACTCTTGTATTCATTTTATTTATGGTATTAAAAGGCGAGGTCATGTATCACATAATCTTAATGATCTTAAGTGGCTTAATATGTTTAATAGACGTAAGCTACATTCCAGTGTGCTATTTTATAAAATTATTAAATACCGCAGTCCTCCCTACCTATACAACAAGATTACATTTCGGACAGACACTCACCACTTAAATTTAAGAAGTAAATCTTTAACTATTCCTAAACACAAAAATCAATTTTTCAAAAAATCATTCTCTTATAATATTTCTCATATCATTAATGCGCTATCACCCGATATAACTGATATTTCGAATTCCATTTATAGATTCAAAACAAAAGTAAGGCAAATCTTATTAGATAATCAGTAACATGCATATTAGAACTAGAAGATTTATTTTTCATTTTTCTTGTTTATAAATTGTAATTGAGTGGCTAGTATTAGATATATTCTTCCGTATTTAATTGTTGTATTGTTGTAATCTGTACCAAATCATCAACTACCTAGATGTAATGTATGTACATTATATCTAGTAGTTAGTTTAGTTTAACTTATTAGTTGTTAGTTTAATTCGTTTATATTCTATGTAATTTCCATGGTAAATAATAAACGTTATTATTATTATTATTATTATTATTATATATAAATATATATATACAGGGTGTTCATTTGAAAACTTCCCACTACGGATTTATCGAAAACCACTGTTTAAAAAAAAAAGTCAAGACAACTTTCTGACCTAAAATTACTTCACCCCCTTTCACCCATTGCCCCCCAGGGTCATCCCCTTTCCTATATATATATATATATATATAGGAAACTTTTTAGAATTATTAAATGATAAAAGTTTCCAATATTTTTGAATCCTGATTTTATTTTATGAGTTTGAAAATAATGATTTTGTATTATCATTTTCATTACTAAATAATAACATACAGCTTAGGAGGAAAAATTGTGTTTTTCATTTCCTTTCAGTGAATGACTAAATAAAAAGTAGTGTACTTACAAAAATTACATTACTAATAAAAATATTTTAATATTTATATTCAAATTTATATCTAATCAATTAAATGTTGAGAATGCCCTCCTCCAAGTTCCATACAAAAGAAGAGACACTGTTCGAAATGCTCGCGCACATTATGTAACATCTCAGGTGTAGTTTGTTGGCACTCGTGCATTATTCGTTGTCGCAAATTTTCGAAAGAAATGGGCTGCATAGAATATGTACAACGCCACCAACTCCCGCGTAGGGGTTAATGATAAATGCGAAATTATTTTGTCCCCGTAGAAACAAACATCCATGGGTGCGAACGTTTTTTGATTTTTTAGGAAATCTCGAAGAAATTTGGGTGGAAAGTGCGCCACCATGTATGACTATATCAAAACATGTCAACCATCAAAATGAGCACTTAAACCTAGTAGGTTTTGTTGTATTATTTGTCAAAATCATTTTCGTTCAATTGTTGTACAATATGGATTTTGTACGCGTGATATTTTAGTATCTTTAAAATTCTGCTAATGCTCGCAAAAAATATGCCACACACTTGCCTGGTGCTTAATATAAGGGTGCATATTGACGTGGCCCAAAACAGCAATTTTTATAGGTTCGTTTCCAATTATTTTCTAATAACTCTTTCTACAGTCGAATCTACAGTTTGATATGTTGAAAACAGAATTGATGACCATTAAACTGAGGTATCACAAGAAAGTCAACCCCATTTTCATTTAAATGATTAAGTTCACACCTGGTTAAGGTTAATGGCGAACTTGAAAATAAAGCACAAAAGACTTCTCTAATATAATAATTAACGAGTTTTTTACATTTTTTTCAAGAAGCAATAAATCGTTTAATAAAGAGAAAGGAGAATTCAATTACCTTTTAAATAAGATATCACTTGACTGAGCGATTTTTTTTAACAAGCGTCATGTGAAATATCAACCTTGGTTCGTTTTGATTGACCCGCACTCTATACATATGTATATAAGATTTATATTACATTTATAAATTTTGTGATTTAATACGAACATAGCAGAAACAGAAATACCTATGGCAACTCTAATTATTTTAATACGGGGTGTGGCAACATAACTTCCTTTTTTGAAATGCCCGTCACTTAAGTTGTGGAGTTCGTAGCAGGGCAGGAGTGGTGTCATTTGACAGCCATGGTTCTAAAGTTTTGTTCTCATTTAAGTAAAAACTAAGTAAAAGTACTAAGTCTAAGTAAAAACTTTAAATATGTACTTTCTTTTAAATGTGTTTTATTGAATTAAAAAAAAAAGGAAGTTATGTTGCCGCACCATATATCATAGATTTTAATTAACTAGTAATATTTCAGCATTGTGTCAGTTTTACTAACATTAATCAGTGCGATGGTTTGTCATATCACACAAAGAGCATCGCAACTCGAGCTTCAGTTTTGGACACAAGAAAAATATATTTCAGTATATACTGTCAATTTTATTATAAAGCAGATTGTGAATTAACTAGATCTCTATTATCTTGCGCCTGTTTTTAAAGGACTGCCTATGTGGCTATTTTAGTCTTCGCTATGAACATATAACTGACGGGTACTCAAGTCTCATATCATAGTTATATGCCAAAATAGAGCAATTAATATCCACAATTTCAATCACTGCAAGCCTCATCTTTTTAAAGTGAGCAACAACCTTACAATTTTGAAAGATTCAGAAGCAGTAGATCGGTTTTAGAACTTAAAAAAATTAAAATTTAATAAAAAAACATTTAAAATTTAAAGAGAATGAATGTTGTTTATGGTTTTCAGAAATTTTTACCATATAAAGAACTATACAAGACACATAACTCCAGAAGAATCTGTAATTATAAGAGACTGTCATTATATTCCCAAAAAAAAACTAGTCCAGGTAAGAAAGAGATGAAAAACAGGTCTCTAATGTATTCAATAGGTAATGATGAGAAGGAATCTTCAACTATATTATTAATGTGTAATGGATTTCGTTGGTTATTACCTTTCCTAATTATGGATAAACGGTTTCCAAAGAACGTAGTTGTTTTTGGGCTAATAAATTTATATAATCTTATTATAAGATGTGTACAAATGCAATTTTGCAAAGCTTTGGAAAACTCTTAAAAGTATGGATATTCAAATTAAAAATAAAAATGAAATTCCTATCAATTTAAAAAAAAACCTAATGATATAAATCAATATTTCTCCTCAGTCTTTAGTGACTCTAAAAACTGTACAGAGCATGCCTCGTTTTTTAGGACACATCTCGTGAGAGTAAAATGTACTTTTCACTTTCAACTTACATCGTTTGACGAAATTGTTAAAATAGGCAGCAATCTTAAAATGCTTAAATACTGTCTACTTGCTATATACAGGGTGTCCATTTATTATCGCAGTGCTCGATTGCGGCTAAATCTTAAAACATTTAATAGGGGAAATGTTAATTGATTTAAAGAGGCTATTTTTTTAAATTAGTTTGGTTGATACAGAGTGTCTCAAAAAAGCGTGGTACATAATTTGAACTTTTTTTTTCAAATGGAACCACCTATATTTTTTTTCTGAAATGGGAGTGTCATTTGGCGCTTTCTTTAACCTTAAAACTGTTTTGCCCTAAAATGCGAAGTTTGCCTATTTATTAACAATTTAAAGAAATTTTTAAGAAAATCAATGTATCACTTAAATTTTAATATTTACCAAGGACGTTTTTTTTTATCTTTCGAAATTTTAAAATTTATTTTTTTTATACGGGGTGATCAAAATCGTTACTCAGATAATATTTTCAATTCAATTTTGCGCTATTTTTTTAAATGGAACACCCTGTATCTAGTAACGCGATTTGATACAGCATTCTTTTATCTTTAATTTGATACCAACAAGTTTGCCTTTACCTATCTCTAACCGTTTTCTTAAAATTTGTTCTTGAAGGAAGAATAACACATTTTTCCATAGAAATTACGACACTTACGACGGAACGGAAAACAATTAATAAATATTTTATGGAATCAGAGTGACAAGCACTTTGTTCAATTCTAGTTTAAATACTTTTTAGTAAGAAAAAAATCAATAGTTGTAGTAACCATAATGAAATTATAATAGTAAAGACAAGTAATATAAATCCATGATGCTTATCTCATATTTTAAAAGCAAGGAAATTTTTGTCACAAGTAAAAAGTTGGCTTTAATTCATTTATTCTTTGTTGTGTGACGTATGTCAATTCTAATGTTTACTTATCATTCATGTTGAGTATAATTTTATCAAATTTTTATTTTATTATCTCAAAAAAATGCGGAAAAATTTCCTACATACAATAACCGACATCCTGATGACAGAGTTTTGAAGAAATTAAAAGAACGGGTCCGGTAAAGTTAAAGGGACGTCTAAAAACCGATTTTTTTGCAAATGTTTACATAGAATGATAAGTATGGTCAAAATATTGATAAAAAAGTGAGGATGATTGGAAAAAATACAAAACTTTGGAAATTATGAAGGTTTTTCTACATACGTTAAATACGTAATTATTGCCGGCTTGCACAATGTTTTTTACCTTTTGATTTTGCTATAATTAAAAAATATATATATTGGGGCAATTTTGGAACTTTTTGGAGGCTATTATTGTAAATTCATAGCATTTTTTTATAGCTTTGTACCCCTTTTAAATACATATTTTGTAATTTACACACAAGAAAAATGAAACAACAACCTTATTGACACAAATGGTAGCAGGCTTCAGTATGTCCCCAGTAGTATTTTTTGGTTTTGTCTGGAACACGTTTTAGTCAAAACAGTATATATCTTTAAATTCATTATAGGTATTATGAATAGGAATTATAGGCACAAACACGGGGCGGGAGCCCCGTGTGCCTATAATTCCCATTTTCTAACTATTATCCCATTCTTTAAGTAGGGCTCAAACGACTACCTTACCCACTATTTAGCGCCAACCCAAGGTTCCAATCCCTTTTTACAATCTTAACTCCACATGTGCGCCAACCACACAGTAAAATTTAAATTAATAGCATATATAATGGTCAACGTGATGCCTAGTCGCAAATAGAGTGTAGTTAAGCCGGGTGTAATTGTGAATTATACCTAAGTAGAAAAATCCTTTATAATTTTTAAAATTTTGCATTTTTTTACTTCATCTTCACCTTTTTATCAATAAAATCTTCAAACTCAACATTCTGTGTAAACATTTTCAAAAAAAAATCGATTTTTAGACGTCCCTTTAACTTTACCGGAGCGAAAAGAACGATTCGAGCATACTGGAAGCGTAGAATACAAGCAGCAAACTAGAACGAAAATATTTTTAAATGAAGAAAACCAATTGGCAATCACCATGTCGGTTGTAGAAACACCGGAAATTAGTGTAAGACAAATAAGTAAGAACTTAGAAATATCGAAATCGTCCGTGGAAAAATGTCTACAGAAAACAAATATCATCCCTATCATGCTTAGATCAAGAACTTGCCGAAAATGATTTTGAAAAAAGGAAACCTTTTTGTCAATGGGCACAAAATCAAGCAGCAGAAAACGAGAATTTTTTCAAATTTGTGCTTTTTACTGATGAATTTACGTTTCACAGAAACGGTTTTGTGAACCGACATAACTTTCACTTTTACGATACAGAAAATCCGCATCGAGTTTATGTCAATAATTTTCAACGCCGATGAAGCATCAATGTTTGGGATGGAATAGTACATGATTTTGTTATTGGTCCATACTTTTTTGAAAATCGTGTAACAAGACAAGTTTTTCTAAATTTCTTAAGAGAGACTTTTCCACAGCTGACCCAAGATCTTCCCGACTTTGTAAGGCATCAGATGTGGATGGTGCACTAGCTCACTTCAGTACAAATGTCAGGGAACATATCACGCACCAATTTGGTAGTAGATGGATTGGAAGGCTAGGTTAGTTAATAAAATTAACTTTTGTATACATAGTCATTAAACTTTATACTTGATAGGTCCCACACTGGATGGCCTCCTAGATCACCGGGTTTAACGCATCAGGATTTCTTTTTGTGAGGAAATGTTAAATCCGAAGTTTATCGTATTGTCTTCTCAACTCGGGAAGATATGGTGAAGCGCATACAAGAGTCTTTTAGACGTATTACGCCTTCTACGCGTCGTGCAGTTAGAAGAACTTTCGCACGTAGGGTTGATCTGTGTTTGGAGCAAAACGGTAGACACTTTGAGCAATTTTTGTGATAACACTTTTTATAATGTATTTAATTAATATTGTTAATGTTTTTGGTTAATTCTTGATGTAAATGAAATTGATGGGAATGATTTTTTTTTTGTGGGATTTTCCTACCGACGATTTCTGGATTTATAAGTCCTTACTTATTTCCCTTACTCTAATTTCCGGATTTTCTACAACCGACTTGGAGACTGTCAATTTGATTTCGTCATTTAAAACTGTTTTTGTTCTAGTTTGTTTTTTTTTACTCTACGCTTCCAGTATGCTCTAATAATTTTCAAGTAAGAATAAACGTTGTAATGCCTATGAAAAAATGTATCATTCTTCCCTTAGCAACAAATTTTCAGAAAACGGCCTTTCAATGTTCTAAGCGTTACTAGATACAGGGTGTTCCATTTAAAAAAATTGCGCAAAATTGAATTGAAAATATCATTATTTGAGTAACGATTTTGATCACCCCGTATAAAAAAAAACAAATTTTAGAATTTCGAAAGATAAATTGAAGTAAGCCAAGGACAAAGACATAGATTTTTCAAAAAGATAGAAAACGTCCTTGGTAAATATTAAGATATAAATAATACATTGATTTTTGTGAAAATTTCCTTAAATTGTTAATTAATTTTAAGGCAAAACAGTTTTAGGGTTAAAGAGAGCGTCAAATAAAACTCCCATTTCGGAAAAAAAAAATATAGGTGGTTCCATTTAAGAAAAAGTTTAAATTATATACCACGCTTTTTTAAGACACCCTGTATCAACCAAACTAATTTCAAAAAATAGCCCCCTCTAACTCAATTAACATTCGCCCTTAAATTCTCCTTAAAATTCGCATTAAAGGTTTTTTCAAAAATTTGAGGTATCAGAGAGTCGTGATTGGGGATATGGTGCGCATTACTTCTGGAGTGCCTCAAGGATCCATACTTGGGCCGCGAGTATTTTCATGTATATATTTCTATATATATATATATACACTTGCGTGCATAGAAATCGGCCCACTGTAAACTTTTGATTTTAAATATATATTTTTTTTAAATTATACATCAATCAAAAAAAAGATGCCGTTTGAAAGACAATTTAATATCCTTTAATATGAGTATAAATTTATGAAAACTTATTTGAACATCCTATTTTTAACATAGTGAAATTAATGCATTAAGAAAATTAGGTTTTTTTATTATTAACATAAATATAATATTTTTTAATAATGGGTATGATCTCCTCTTGCCCTTATAACATCTCTCATACGATTAGGCATAGATCTAATCAAGTTTGCTATTGTTTCTTGTGGGATGTTTAGCCACTCTTCTTCTATTGCAAAATAAGCTCTGGGATCGAGTTTGGGGTACGAAGTCTAGCTCAAATTCTCCGTTTTAGCTCATCCCATAAATGTTCGATCGGATTTAGGTCAGGACTGTATGCTGGCCACTCCATAGCCCGAAAACCGACTTCTGCAATGTAATCTTGAACGATTCTTGCAGTGTGCGGCCTTGCGTTGTCATGCATAAAGGTCAATTCATCTCCAATGTAGTCGACGTAAGGTACCACATGAATTGCTAAAATCTCCTCGATATACCTAGCAGCCGTTAAACCTCTTCTTCCGTGAACACGGTCGCCCCTACGAATGAACTGAAGGTTGGTTCATCATGCAGGAACCACCTCCATAAGCACTTCGCTCTTCAAAGCAGCAATCTGCAAATCGCTCTCTTGGAGGCATATTCTGGACTCATCTGAGAGCAGAAAACGCAGGCATGCTTGCCGATGAGCTGGAGAAATTTTTGGGCCAATCGCAGGTGTTTTAGGGGTCAGGTTATTTTCCTGCAGTCTTCGTCTCACTGTCCACTGACTAATAGGCACTCCTCGCACCTCACGGAGCTGTCGTTGCACTTGAACGGCATTAAGGTGACGATTTCTTAATATTGTTGATACAATAAAGCGGTCATCACGAGCGGTTGTAAATCGCCTCCTACCTGTTCCAGGTCGCCTATGAAAGGATCCAGTCTCCTCATAACGTTGACACACTCTTCGAACCGCTGCGCGAGTCATATCCAATTGTCTAGCAACAGCTCGCTGACTAAGTCCATTTTCGATTAAAGCAATAACTTGGGCGGCTTTTTGTGGTGTAGTATGCATTAAATTAACACACTTGAACACTATTGAGGTTATGAAAAACGCATAATATGCAAATTTCAGTTGCAAACGCAATAATTTTATTATTTGACAAATTTGTTATATTCGTTACAATCACCACATAAACACGGTTCATTTGTTTACCGGTTGCTACGCATATAAACGATAAGCCTTCTTGATAAATTTCTACTTACATTAAAGGATATTAAATTGTCTTTCAAACAGCATATTTCTTTTTTTGATCTGATGGATAATTTTTAAAAAAAATATGTTTAAAGTCAAAAGTTTACAGTGTATATATATATATATATATATTTCAGATATTTTTGGTTGGATTATATATTGCAGTATATATTGTTTTGCTGATGATACCCAAATGATATTCATTCGACTTTCATCCATTGCCGAGGCTTTTTTTAGAATAAGTAAAGATCTTGAACAAATATATCAATATTCAAAGAGAAATAACCTTGTGCTTATTGCAAAAAAAATGCTTAGCTTTAGCTTTAACTTTTTGTCATCAAGCACCGAGAAATGATAGAGAACATTACTAATCTAAACATAAATTCTGAAAAGCTTCCATATGTGAGCAGTGCTAGAAATCTTGGGCTTATGGTTAATAATAACCTAAATTTCCACGAACATGTCTCTTTTGTTACTAAAAGATGCTATGCCATTTGAAGACCACTATATACCAATATTCACATAATTAACTATAAGCACAGATGTAAATAGCTCCGCAGTGCGGAGCTGTGCTATAAGTAAAGGAAAAAGCTCTTGCGAGAGTCTTGTCTTTCCCATCATTAATTACTGCTATTTAGTATATTATGTCTCTTTAGACTTACTTACTGAAAATAGATTGCAGAAAATTAAATATTCTTGTTGTAGATTTGCTTGCAGAATAAGAAAGTACGATCATGTTTCTGAGAAACTGGTTTAGCTGGAATGGCTTAAAGTTGATAAATTGCATATCTATTCAATTTTTATATACCGACTACTTCTTTCTCACCTCAATATCTCTATGATAAATTTGAATATCGCTATAATGCATACAACGTTGCCTTAAGATACAGTCATAGATTTAGTATACCTCGTTTTCGTCACGCATTTTTTAAGAATAGTATCTCATAGATCGCTCCGTCTACCTATAACTCGCTAAATGATAACTTTAAGAATATGAGCCTATTGAAGTTCAAAAAATCGATTAAATCCTTTCTTCTATCTAGTGAATAGTTACTACCTGCGATGTATTTTTTTAATTGGTTGTTTTAGATATGTGACTCGACGAATATCGGTCACTTTTAGCTAAAAACTATTTATCTGCTTAATATTTTATTTTATAAGTGTTATTGCATGCTAGATTTAATTTAATTTTAATCTTTCGCTTTTTTATCATGTTTCTCTATGTTACACTTAGTTAATGGTTAAGTAGAGTTGCTATATAAAGCTAGACTTCGCCTTTTTTTTGTCAAACATTTTTGTTCAAATTTACCGACGCGCCACGTTCCTGGAAATTAATGGAAATTCAAAAAATAAATGGAAATTAATGGAAAATCAAAATCAGAGTGGTGAGCTTTGTTTTTAGTTTCAGAATAAAGATGCGTGACTTCGAGTTCATCCAAATTGCATCATGAAAATTTCGATTTCCAAAAACAGTTCTTTCTAATTCTGAACAGAAGGGTTTCTGTTTTCTTAGTTCATATTATACAAAGAAACGTTGTAATTATTCACATTGATTTCATTTTTCACATTTGGAATAAGGTAAAGGATTATTATATAAATAATATACAAGATTAAAGTTTAATGTTTTTATTTTAAACATTACAAATTACTGTGAAAATAATAAACAAATATTCTAACATTTTTTTCTTCGAGGGAAGGAAAATATTTACAAAATCGTTTTAGGAATACATAATAAAATATTGAGGGCAGGCTTTTGTTCGGTTAAAAACTACATCTTTGATAGATGTATAATAACTTACACGGATATAAAAAAAATCTAAATTAATATAAAGGGATATATTAACATTAGGGAATACTTGAACATGGATTTTGTTCCTCGGCACAATACTGTAGGCGACAAATTTGTTTGAAATTTGATGGTGATGTATTTACAGAATAATAAATATTGGATAGTGCTGTAGCAAATAAGCGTGACTAAATATGCCTAACATTGGCTAACCGTAGCATAAACCTTACTTTGTCACCTACATAAGGGCGGATAACTGAGACTATAAAATTGGAGTTAATCTCAGCTTTAAAATACTTAACTTGGCTTTGGTTTTGGGGGAACAAAAATTTTACAAATAGAGGGACTTGTCATACCAAAAATACAATTACTACCCACATTGAGAATAAAGCAAAATAAATAACATAAGCGAACACAATATACATAATACAACTCTTGACCCTAGGGTTAGTTAACGCTAGAGTTATCTAAGGGTCAAGATTGAGGAATATTTGCACTTCTGGTACATTTTTTTGTTCCTTGTGTACTTTTTTAAAATCATAATTATTACTTAATGTAATGTATTATTAATGGAGTGATAATATACTAAAATATTTTTTATTAGGAACCAAATGCTTACATAAAGTAATTATTATTATTAAAAAATAACTATTTGCTTCGTTTATTGCCAATAATGAAAATAATCTTACGGGCATATTATACGAGATGGCCCGAAGAACCTTTGAGAAAAATTGTCATTCTTTCCCGAATTTTCATAAAAAATAAATATCAAAAAATGAAAATCTATACCCTTTACATTTTTTGATAATAGTTTTTGAAAAAACTACTAGAGTAATAATATTTAAAGATTCTTCTGACCCCCTCGGATATAATAGGAATATTTACATTTATACATCATACAAAATAATTTACTCAATCAATGGCAGATTTTCAGATATTAAGTTTTAAAAATCTGCTTACCACATGATATTAGAAAAAGTGTTTAATACAAAAAAATTTACAGATTTAACAAATAGCGAGGGTTTTATTTATTTTCCGTCTCCAAAATAAGAAATTACATCCGGGAATGTATTCAAAACAGAAAATATTTAGGCCAAAACAAACCTTAAAAGTAATTTTTGACCAAAACATTTTCAAAAAAAAGTCAGCTGCACGAAAAATAAATATATCACACCACGGCGATTCTCTTTGAAAAAACACCTCATAATTAGGTACATATCTACACATATAACCTAATTTTTCAGCCTTACAATAATCAGACTTCCTAGACACTTAAGAAAGGATTGGGATAGGGAGGGTAGGAGCTTTCTTTGTTATTTTATTTTTCGGTAAAATAGTGAAATATATAACAAATATATTAAAACGTGTAAACAAAAATAAAATTATTTGATGGTACTTCTAGAAATTTCTTAGAAGTATCGCCTTATAATCAACAAAATTAATAGTTTCCACAATATGGTAAAAAATATTGTTATGTTTAAGAGTATTATAAAATTAATGAATACTTATGATATGGCTCCCAAAGCATTTAGGGAAAAAAGAAAAAAATAAAGACACAATAAAAAGGACTGGAAAGGACTGGAAGGAAATATAAATAATAAATTAAACAATAAAACTTACAATGTTAACCAACATTTTTACACAGTAGTTTTTCTTAAACCAAAAGAAAAGATAATACAGGTCCCCGATACTAGGGGTGGTACGAGGTAATCATTAAGCTGCCAACTTATTGACATTTTATTTTGATAAAACAATTTTTGTTAATTTGCAAAGCGGCTGCATATAACAAAGTGCGGTGGAGACTTTCTTTTTAAACTACAATAGTTTTATAACATCACTAAATGCACTAATTAGGAGGCAGTACGCACACTTCTACTTGCTCGCATAAAAATTATCGAATTTTATTCGTCCATTTCACACTTCCCAGGGGGCTTCGCCCCTTAGCAGGGTGGCCGGATGGTCCCCCCGATCGTGTGGCATTCCTGTGGCCGCGTTTTGTTGGCCCTCTTCCATCGGCGGAAGGTTAAGAAGGTTCGGTTCGTGGATTACAGGATTTGTGCCGCCTGGAATTTGGTTGCTGCTGCCCCCTGGTATCACTCTAGGAGGACTGTGTGTTCTGTTGTGAATCGGAACTAGGTTTTGACCTGTAACAATTAACATTATGTGAGACTTATCTTTTAAATATTAATATACTAGAAAACCCGAACAGTCTTCACTTATATCACAATATGTATATGCTGTAACTGATGCACTAATTGTTTTTTAACCCAGTAAGTGTAAATATGTAACATCTAAATATTCTTAAAGAAATCATTCTTTTATATGAGATCATAAAAATTTATAAGGATGATTGTAAAAAAAAGTTTATAAAGTAGTTGTTTATGCATAATTTTAAAAAACTCATTATTGTTATATTTTATTTACTTAACAGTTATTTATTTTAAAGGCGGGAAGGGTATTAAAAAGAAATAAAATAATAAAATTCAAAATAATAATATTTTTATCAGTGTAACAAAATAAAAATAGCTTATTCTAATAATATAGGCGGAAAAAAATTTTATACAAAAAAACTAAACACTTTATAAGATAATACTAAGTATGACCTTTCTTCTTCAAAACGGTAGCAAATCTTCTAGGCATATCAAGCTTTTTTAATTTCTTCCCATAAAACATTTTTGTTAGAAGTTTTCTTGCCGCAACTCTATTTTTTAGCTCTCTCCAAAGGTACTAAATCGGGTGATTAAGATGGCTAATTTAAAAGTGTAACATTTTTACTGCTAAACCACTACTTTACGATCTTTGCAGTATGTTCCTGGGTAAATACATCTGAGAGGCATATTATCTTCTGCGCATAAGGTCGCATGACTGTCTCTAAAATGTTTAAGTATATTTCTTTGGTCATAGTTTCCTTCACATGAAAAATTAGACTCACACCATTATAAGAAAAGCCCAAAAAGTTTGATATTTCCCCCACCATGCTTCACAGTGTCTATGCTGTCTAGGATGATATTCTTGATTTTTATTCCGTCTTATAAATAGTCTTCCATCTGATCCAAATAAATTTATTTTTGTTTCGTCCGAAAAAATGTTTTTTCAGTTAACACGATCCAAATTTTGTCTAGCAAATTCAATTTTTTGTTAAAAAAATTTTTTACTGAGAAAGGGTATTCTTCTTGCAACTCTCCCATGAAGATTTATTGCCTCCAGGGTGTCTTCTTACGGTTCTTGTACTAATATTCAATTTTAAATTTCTTTTCATTGCTCTTTTATAACAGATGTCAAAAATGGATCTTTGTGTATCTCACGTGCCATGATTTTATCAAGATATTCCGTTGTTTTTCTTGAACGACCTCGAGTTTCTGGCGGTTTATTTATTACATATTGCTCCTTTAAAATTTTGGAAATTAAACAAGGTGACCTTTTAAAAGCATTGCAAATAAACTTTTATTTTGACTTCGTAACTAAATTATTAAGCGCCCTTCTTCTGGAGTACAATGTTTTGCACTATTATATTACCGTTTACTAAATTTAAAAACAGATCTGAACACAACAAGAATTTAGAGACAACTGATAACAAGAATATCGAACGTAAATTACTCTTATTTTTTTGTCCAGAGAAATTTATTTACAAAAATAATTTGTGAGATAAAAAGATGCTAGACATTCCAATGAATATAATAATAAGACCTTCGGTTGTGGATAATATAGTGTTAATACTATTATACATATCCTCCAAAAAATGGAACTATTTTAGCAATTATTCCAATACTCTTATTTTTTTTGCCACCACTGTACGTATAAATTAATTTTTACCTTTGAAATGTTTTCAATATGCAAGTTAGATATATCATTCAAACGGTAATTTAAGGCTCCACTAAAACTAAGAGGCTGTTTTAAATATAGCGCCATCTCGCGAATATATTTTTAAAAACCTCTAAAAATTGCCTCTGGTTCAGGTAAATTCTTATATGCATAAACATTTTCATACATTTTCTTATGTTTGAAATAACCCAATTTTTGTCTTAAGTTGGAAAAACTATAAATTGATTATATATATCTTCATGCCATAGCATGAAGCATAACGTAAAGCCTGTTATGGTTCATAATGAACCGTAACGGGCATTTTGGATATCAACATAACCTCTCAGACCCATAAAGCCGTGAAAAACTAGACTTCTTACCTTGAGGACGCACTCCAAATATAAGCTGCCTAGGATATGGCTGGATTCCGTCCACTTGATCACCGTTCTGAAGATTTTTCCTTCGCCTTCGCCATCTCAGGTAAGCTGCGAGGCAGAGAATTACTGCAGAGAACACCGCGATGGTAGCGCCTCCCGCTATCGATGCGGTTTCTAGCATAAAACGACGTTGTGACGCTGCAAAAAAAAATATTGTGAAGTCATATGACTCCACTAATTTTGTTAACGCTGACTTACGCAAATATGAGCCATCTAAATCTTTGTACTCGCATCTGGATCCTTGATAGCCTTCCGCACACATACAGTTATACAGCAAGCTATTCTGGATCTTCACGGTAAAACAGGTAGCGCCGTTTAGGCAGAACCACGCAGCATACGCGGGAGGACAGGGGTACGTTAGGAATGTGATGTTTGGCCGTGGGGTTGGAGCCGGTGGCCTTGGCTTGGGAGTGCTCCGTGAAGAACACGATTCTGAAATATAAAAATAAATTAGTTATCGTATCAATTATTCGAAACAAAAATGTCATACTATAAGATTTATCTTTACACTAAATTATCACATTAGTTTCAGGATTTTTTTTAATTCCAATATAATAACCGGATAAAAATCCTTAAACCCCGAATGAATGGGTGATTCATCCGTATTTTATTCCATTCTTCGGCAGGAAGTCGAAGTAAAATCGCGCTCGGTAGTACCGGATTGAACGGAACGACGAAGGTGATGAGACGCGGGGGACGAAATAACCAACTATAACTGATTGATATTCGTCGATGGTGCCCGCGGTATAACACTGCTGCTGCTGTACTTGTTGTCGGAGTACCGTCGTACTGCTGACACTGACCTTCCGAATGCAACGGCGACCATTTGCCGCCCTAGAACGGAAGTCGCTTGAACGGCTCGGCCTTTAAAATATTTCTTTGGGTATTTTAGTTTTGGCAAGGAAGTTGTGGCTGTTATTGATAAACCGATTAAAGATACTTTCTCATCGTGCCCATCTCATTTCATAAAGACAAAATATTGCTGTTCTTCTGTGACTTTAGACGAAGAAGAATGTCTCAGAGATGTATTT